>NC_031980.2:39489386-39594386 GCF_001858045.2 Oreochromis niloticus
TATGTGTACCTGGTCCTCCTCTCCACCTCCCTCCTCGTCATATTTCAGGATGTTGTCCCGTACGTCGTCCTCCGGGTCGATGAGGAGCTGCTTGGCCTGACGTTCCTTATCCCTCCTCTTCATCCACATCACAAACAGCAGCACCAACACTGCAACACAAGAGTGACGCAAGCAGATGAGGACACTGGCTAATAGAGAGGACACATGAAGGCCTCAGTGAACACCAGTGAGTCTCCATAAAGGGCTTCAGAGACCACCAACTGTTTTATGTTTCAGCTCAGACTGAAAGAACAAATCTACCAATCAGAGGCTCCGTTACAAACCCCATATTGACTCACAGTAGGAGAGAAAACTGAAAAAGACTCATCTACTGACATACTGAGCCATCTCACAGTCACAGATATATAAGATGTGATTCTGTCAGATATCTAAGCTGGAGTGGTCCCAGTATGATGTTACACTGAGGCCCAGTATTGTCAAAAACATCTCCCTGCCCTAAAACACAGCAATGACATCATTTTGCTTTAGTTAGCAGCTACATGTTTGCATCTTCCTTTGAAAGCATCAGTATGCATTTGTTAAACCATCTACTAAGCCCTGCAGACCACATGCTGCCACGCTCACATGACATGCATGTCAGTTATGCCAACAGTGATATGTAAATATGCCTTTGGTTTTTATTTCTCTCCTTGTTGTCTTTGAATTTGCAGATATGTTCTCACTTTTCTCTGCGTCTCTGCTCTGGCAGTGAAACATTGTGTCTCACATGGAGTTTGTATAATACAATATCATTATGTTTCCATTGTTTATGTCTTTCACTTTCAGTTCTCTTCAAACTGGATATAAACATGCAGTCCATAAAGCAGCTGCTGCATTGGCCTGATTTTCCTCGACTCCCTTATTCATTTGAATTGAAGCTGCCACAGAAAGGTGGAACTTTGCACAAACACCAGAGAGCAGCACGCATGGCTGTCCCATCATATCAAAACGCTGCACTTTCTCCTGATTTATAGTTTCACATCTGTCTTTTTCCAGACTGGTTCTCTATTTTAAACCACGAGCCAGTTCTCCAGGAGACTGCCTTCATCATCTCTGATGCAAGATTTGAATCACCACTGCAAAGCCCCTGTTATCTCCTCAAGTACCTTGTACACAGTCACAGTTCAATACAAAATAGCTGCATGTTTCATTCCATTCTTTACAATACTTGCTGCCGTATGCTGGGATTTCAGCTCTTATTTTGAGACAGCTGGTGGGTTTTAAAAGTCAGTGTGAATCTCTCTGTCTTACTGATCACATTAATCTGGAGGGATTTATGAGACAGCTCAGGGTGCGCGCGTATTCATGAACCTGCACCAATGTACCTGCACAGGCCGAAATACATGAGGATGCTGAGAGAAATTCTAAATGACAATTGAAACCCCAGAGAGCCGATAATGTCACCATTAGTAACATTTCTCAGTATAACCATCAGCAAAAGCTGGATGCTATCCACCGAACCACCTTTCAACAGGATACCAGACAACACATCCAGTTTATTTAGAATGCAAATTACTGCTGCTCCACAATTGACATCATTCCATAATGTGGGAAATGTTCCTCAGTCTGAGTCCTAAACTTCCCATCTGTAGGTGACCAGGCCCAGGAGCTGGTAGAAGCCTGTTTGCCAGAGATGTAAAGAAACATGCAGCTTTGCAACTTTCTCTGAAAAACAGATCAAACTAAGGAGAATACTTCACACACTGAAAAGTGCTGCAAATTACCTATGGCCACCAAGGTCGCAAAAACCTTTTCTCTGGAGTGCTGAATATGGCCAAAAAAACAAATCTAAAAAAGATAAAATATGGCCGTTTCCATATAAACAGAAAATCCCATGGGGCCCAGCTTATCTTAGAGCCTAACTCTATTCAAAATACAAGAGACAATGATGCATTTCCTTGAAAATTTTATTCCAAAATCATAAATAACCCAGGCTGCTGGTTATAAATGGTGTTGGTACCCAGTCATATGCACAGTGTTCACAGTGACACATTTCAAGAACTGTAAATTTAGGTCAAAGTAATGAGAAATACCTCAAACTAATGAGCTTTTTATTTAATAATTATTTATTTAATAATAATATATTAATAAATGTATATAAACAGGTGACTGTAACTGTGCATGACTCCCCTGCAGTACCATCACGGCCCACCGGGGGCCCCCGGCTCACACTATAGCACACATTATATCCTGATATAATATGATTGAAAAAACCCTTTAAGTTAGGCATGTGTGTGCTTGTCAGCTACACATGTAAACACTGCTGCTCCTTCCAGCTGACCAAAGGAATCCCAGTCAGTTAAATGCATATCAATATACAACTGTAGCTCCAACGGCAGCAGCCCTGACAGGCTTCTTCGTGCCCCTCCTCTCTTTCCCTGAATGGAAACTGAAACTGACTGAGTGGGGAGAGTAAACAGATGACACCTGTGCTAACCCTTAGATAAGCCTGCAACCAAAGTGATGTGCAGCCAGGGGGTGGATACTAGCATTAGCAAGGAGGGCTGTGTATTTTATTTGTAAAACCAAGGAAAGCCATAAAGTGTCGAGATGGCACGAGCATTTAGTCGAACTGCTTCCACGTGTGCAGTTTCTGCTGCTGCTGTCTGCTAGCTTTAGCTTAGCTGGATCTCTCCACCACGTTTGTGCTGTTTGTGCCTCCTTGAGTATTTGTAGTTATCTGACAGGTGATACTGTCATCCCTGTTGGACAACATCTCCCACCCCATGCATGAGACTGTGACAGCACTGAGCAGCTCCTTCAGTGGGAGACTGCGGCACCCACGGTGTGGGACGGAGAGATTTCGCAGGTCTTTCCTCCGCACTGCTGTCAGACTCCACAATAAAGACTTTTGCAGCTGATCAAACACACAAACCCACACATGTGCAATAAGACTGCTATATGTGGAATTCTTCTTCTGACGAAGTTGTGTTTTTGTATTTTCCTACTCAGTTGTATATAGTATTTGTATTTCTATTTTATTCTATTGTATATAGTATTTTATTTTATTTTATTGCATTCCAGTGTTTTCTAATTTCTGCTACATAACTTTGCACTTTTGCTGTAACAAAACAAATTTCCCACCTGTGGGATAAGATAAGATAAAGGTCATCTTATCTTATCTTATCTTATACAGCGTGCTGCCTGCTGCCTGCACAAGGAGTTTGTGCTTCAGTGTTGGTGAGTGAAATTAAAGCAAGTGCTTTACTCAGCACCAGTTAGCATGTTTGTTTGGACCCATACTGTTTATGAATACTGTTTACTGGTGGTGGTCAGAGGGCCCGGTGGCGCCAGTGTCCGGCAGCCTCGCCTCTGTCAGTGCGCCCCAGGGTGGCTGTGGCTGCAATGTAGCTTGCCATCACCAGTGTGTGGATGGGTGAATGACTGGATATGTAAAGCGCTTTGGGGTCCTTAGGGACTAGTAAGGCGCTATATAAATACAGGCCATTTATATGAATGTAGCTTCTGGTGTTCATTTATAACTCGATACTCCAGCCTTTCATCGAAATGTAGCCACATGTGACAAAGCCATGTCACAAGGGCTGCAGCCATCTTTTATATCAGAATCAGAATCAGAATCAGAATCGTGTTTATTGGCCAAGTATATGTGCAGACAAATACAAGGAATTTGGTTCCGGTAGATGGTGGCTATCAAGCACAGCAATGTAAAACACACACACACACACACACACACACACACACACACGTCTATATATACATTACACATACATACACAAAGCTGTGTAAACCAACTATAAATAACTAAACTTATGTACATAAAATACAGAAATGAAATGAGGTGGAATGAATACTACAGAATGTACATAAGGGGCAGCTGCAGTCTGGCAGTGGGAGCAGTGTGACAGGTCAACTGTTTAGAAGGGAGATGGCGAGGGGAAAGAAACTGTTCCTGTGTCGGGTGGTCCTGGTCTGCAGGCTTCTGTACCGTCTGCCAGAGGGCAGCAGATCAAAAAGTCTGTGTCCAGGGTGTGAGGGGTCTGTGATGATTTTACCTGCCCGTTTCCTGGTTCTTGAGAGGTACAGATCCTGGATGGAGGGCAGGGGGGCGCCGATGATCCTTTCTGCTGCCCGTACAGTCCGCTGCAGTCTGCTCCTGTCCTGTTTAGTGGCTGCACCATACCAGACTGTGATGGAGGAGCACAGGACAGACTCAATGACTGCAGTGTAGAACTGGATTAGCAGCTCCTGTGGAAGACTGTACTTCCCCAGTTGTCTCAGGAAGTACATCCTCTGCTGGGTCTTTTTGAGGATGGAGTTGATGTTGGTCTCCCACTTCAGGTCCTGGGAGATGGTGGTACCCAGGAACTTGAAGATCTCCACAGTCGACACAGGGCTGTCTGATATGACGAGGGGGGGCAGAGTTGAGGGATGTCTCCTGAAGTCCACTGTCATCTCTACAGTTTTAAGAGTGTTCAGCTCCAGATTGTGCTGACTGCACCAGAGTACCAGCCGCTCAACTTCCTGCCGGTATGCAGACTCATCACCATCCTGAATGAGGCCAATGACGGTGGTGTCATCTGCAAACTTTAGGAGTTTAACAGCCGAGTTCTTGGAGGTGCAGTCATTAGTGTAGAGGGAGAACAGTAGTGGTGAGAGGACACATCCTTGAGGGGCACCAATACTGAGGGTCCGAGTTTCAGAGGTGATCTCCCCCAGCCTCACTTGTTGCTTTCTGTCTGTCAGGAAGCTGGTGATCCACTGACAGGTAGCTGGAGACACGCTGAGCTGGGAGAGTTTGGAAGAGAGAAGTTCAGGCACGATGGTGTTAAAAGCCGAACTAAAGTCCACAAACAGGATCCTGGCATAAGTTCCCGGGCGGTCGAGGTGTTGCAGGATGTAATGCAGCCCCATATTCACTGCATCATCCACCGACCTGTTTGCCCGGTAGGCAAACTGCAGAGGGTCCAGCTGGTGGCCTGTAATGTCCTTCAGATGGGCTAACACCAGTCGTTCGAAGGATTTCATGACCACAGACGTCAAGGCGATAGGTCTGTAGTCGTTCAGTCCTGTGATGGTGGGTTTCTTGGGAACAGGGATGATGGTGGAGCGTTTGAAGCAGGAGGGAACTTCACACAGCTCCAGGGATCTGTTGAAGATGCGAGTGAAGATGGGAGCCAGCTGTTCAGCACAGGTCTTGAGGCAGGAGGGTGAGACACCGTCTGGTCCGGGGGCTTTCCTGGGCTTCTGTTTCTGAAATAGTCGGCTCACATCCTCAGTGTGTATTCTGAGTTTCAGGGAGGAGGAAAGGGGGGTGGGAGGTGTGATGGAGGTCGTTGAGTCTGGATTGGAGAGGGTGGTGGTGGTCGTTGAGACTGAAATGGGAAGGGTGGTGGTGGTCGTTGAGTCTGGATTGGGGAGGGTGGGGGTGGTCGTTGAGACTGGATTGGAGAGGGTGAGGGTGAAGGGGGGAGAGGTGGAAGGTGTGTTGGGGGTCAGTGTCTGAAGCGGTGTCTCTGGGGAGGGGAGGGTGAGGCGTGGGAGCCTGTCCGTCTCAAACCTGCAGTAGAATGTATTTAGCTCGTTGGCCAGGTCTTTGTTTGCTTCAACAGTGGGTGGGGGGCGTCTGTAGCTGGTGATTTCCTGCAGGCCCCTCCACACTGACGCAGGGTCGTTGGCTGAGAGCCGTTCTTCCAGCTTCTGGGAGTAGATCCTTTTAGCTGCTGTGATCTCCTTGGTCAGTGTGTTCCTGGCCTGCTTGTACAGGGCCCTGTCACCACTTCTGTAGGCGTCCTCCTTAGCCTTACGAAGATGTTGGAGTTTAGGGGTGAACCATGGTTTATTGTTGTTGTATGTGCAGAAGGTCTTTGTTGGCACACACACGTCTTCACAAAAACTGATGTATGATGTCACAGTGTCCGTGAGCTCATCCAGGTTCTCAGATGCAGCTTCAAAAACAGTCCAATCAGTGCAGTCAAAACAGTCCTGCAGTTCCTGCTTTGCTGCGTTAGTCCACTTCTTCACAGTTTTGACTACAGGCTTGGCACGTTTGAGTTTTTGCCTATAAACTGGAATAAGATGGACCAGGCAGTGATCAGAATGTCCCAAAGCTGCCCGGGGCACAGAGCGATAGGCATCTTTTACAGTGGTGTAACAGTGATCCAGTATGATGTTGTCCCTGGTGGGGCAGTCTATATGCTGTCTGTATTTAGGGAGTTCGTGGTTGAGGTTTGCTCTGTTAAAATCCCCAAGGATAATTGTAAAGGAGTCCGGGAATTTCCTCTCCAGGGTGGTGATCTGGTCAGCCAGCTCGCACAGTGCGTTGTTCGCGTTGGCCTGAGGAGGGATGTAAACTCCGACCAGCATGAAGGAAGAAAACTCCCGCGGTGAATAAAACGGTTTACAATTGATGAAAAGACTTTCCAAGTGTGGGCTGCAGTGTTTCTGTAACACTGTGACATCAGTACACCAACCTTCATTAATGTAGAAGCAGACTCCACCACCCTTTGTTTTCCCTGAGAGCTCCGTTTCGCGGTCCGCCCGGTGAAGTTGGAAGCCCGGCAGATTTAAGACAGCGTCTGGGACACGCTCACTAAGCCAGGTTTCAGTGAAGCAGAGGGCAGCAGAGCGTGCAAAGTCCTTGTTAGTCCGGTTTAAGAGCAGTAATTCGTCGACTTTGTTTGGAAGAGAGCGGAGATTCGCGAGGTGAATGGAGGGGAGTGCTGTGCGGAATCCTCGCCGACGTAGTTTCACCAGTGCACCAGCGCGGGTCCCCCGTCTACGTCTCCTCCAGGAGCCACAGAGAGCTGCTGCGCCTCCAACTAAAATCTCCAAAAAACTTTCCGGGTTCGTGAAAAATGGATAAGAACTATAGTGAGACGACTGCCTGATGTTTAGCAGTTCATCTCTGGAGAAAGTGATGTGGTCTGAGTGACCAAAAGCGCAGAAAATAAACAAAAACAGGAAAAGTGCGAGAGAGCGCAGTACCGAGGCTGCCATCCGCGGCGCCATCTTGAAAGTAATGTCTATGGTCAAGAGCTGATGGTAATGTTGTAGCCATTATTTAAAATAAAGTTGTATTATAAATGTGGTAATAGTAATAAACGTATTGACATCTCCAGTTCTCTGCACAGCCCTGCTGTCTTTGCTGCTACACAAAAGCATTTCCAAAGTCAGTACAGTAAAATACCAGAAAACTTCATCTTCCATCAGAGACTGAAATGAAGCTTCATTTAAACTGATTTGACTTCACTTAGCTCTAAATCTGAAACTCAGAGTTCACTTTGATGTCTTTCAGCTCTCAAACCTCAGTTCAGTATTTCCTCTTGTAGCATTGGCTGCTTTCGTTGTCCCTTAGTTACTGAATCAGGTCCATGACAGGCATATTGATGTGCTGCTCTCCTGCTTGTGGCTGTTTCTTCCGACTCCATTTGACCTCCTCTCGGCACAGCCGGACTTTATCAGTGGCGGCGTTTTTGTGCACAAAAATGGCCGTCATAATGATTTGAATGCTTCGTTCACGCCTTGTGTAACTTGAGGTGACATTACAATTTCCAGTAAGATTGCAGTTATTAAAATATAGTAGAGCAGATTTCATTAAAGCTTCTCTGGCCCCGAATGCCTGCTGCACTAATAATTTTTCTGCCACAGCTCGGTGTAGCCTGCAGCGCTTTGGCAATGGCTCTATTTTAAAGTATCCTAGCTGGCCAAAATGCTTTTATTCTAACTGGCTAATCAAACAGTTTGATTTGATCCATCATGTGAAACCCGAGTGAGAGCTCTGTGTTTATTTCTTTAAAGAACCTACGCTTTAAAAGTGTGACTCAGTGGTTAAATCCAAGCACACGGCTTCAGATCTCGTTTTTGTGTAAGAACACTCTGCAGTGCTCCAGCTGAGTTATCAGTGAGCCTGACTTTGTTTGCTTTCCTGCTCTTCTGTCACCTGTAGCATTGTGCTGAGGAAGCAGCTCAAAGGGCCACTCAGAGTGTCCAAGCACATCAAGTGCTACTTGCTAACAAGGACATAATTCAAGAAAAACTGTAAGACGTTTGACACCAACACTTTGGATTAGGCCTGAAATGTCTTATGGCTCATAGGATCTGACTGTAGCTGAGCTGCAGCAGCAAACTGAACTATATCTTTAGCTCTGCTGTCGTGGCCTCTGTTCATACATTTACAAACACAGAAAGAAATGCATATTTAACAGCTGCTGTATTTTGCACAGGGAGTTGACGGTGCAGTGAACACACAGGGTTTAGCAGCTTCGCTACATACCTGAAGACCCTCAACTCTATCAGCACCACTGAGCTGAAGAACGTAATAGTATCTGACCCAAGGTCTACAAGCATAGTAATTAATTTCTGGTAATTTGATTGGACACAACTATACTTAGAAATAAGTACCCTGTGAACACAATATGCACACACGAGTACAGCTGAGGATGATGGGAAAGTCATTAGTTTTACAGGTATTTAGTCATAAGCCAAAGCACTCGATAGATTAAAATTGTGACCCGATGAAGTGATTATAATTCACCTTCACAGGAACATAAATGTCTGTAGAACATTTCACAGCAGTCCATTCAATATTTAATTTGACCCAAAGTGATCTACTGATGGACACACTGATGCTGCCAGTGAGGATGAAACTGCAAACAGATCGACAGTAAATGAAACGGCTAAAGAAGGAACATCTATAAGCAGTGATAAATGTTTCCAATGGATAAGAATTAGTTTATTACCAAACATCTGGTCTAAGGCTTTATTTTGCCTTGTTTGGCCGGTTCTAGCCACTTTCTGTGGTATCATTTATTTTCTGAATACAATGTCATCATAAGTTAATGCCCGAGTAATCAAATATCATTTCTGCAGCAATCTTAGTTCACTCTGGAAATCAGATTATTTCCATCTGCAGTAATTTATATGTGGCAAAATGGCTCGAGGCAGATCTCAGATCTCAGCACAGAACAGAGACATCACGACAACAGATGTGACATTCATTAAGTCACATGCAGCACCTTATATGAGGTCTGAGAATTGGATGGACAGAATCAGCTTCGCCATCAGGCATCATTTTCTGTTCTTCTGCCCTCTTTATTCTGGCTTCTCTCTGGTTTTGTTCAGTCAGGCTCTAGTACAGTGTGCCTACATGCCCTTCACACACGTTTCCACACGGTACAGCCTCACAGATTAGCAGCAGCCTTAAGGTTAGGTGCCTAGATATGCTGCCCAGACTTTCAGTTCTGGAAGGTTCAATACTCATGAGTTGATCAGTCACACCTAATGAAGCTTTGGTTGCAAACAATCTCTGCAGACAGCATTTGTTGAAATGCAGAGTCCAAACCACTGGCTGCCGTCTGCTGACAAATTAGCTTTATTAGCTTTCTCCAAATACACCTGCATTCATAACCACGGGTAAGAAAAAGGCCTGAGGACAGTCAGGAGACGAGCTAACAGGTTCCCACACTGGGCAGGTGGGAGTTAGTGTCAGGATGTGGATCAATGTGTGTGTGTGTGGGCTCACCTAACAGGATGATGATGCAGATGAGGATGGCGATGATCGCTCCGGTGCCCAGTCCAGCTGCGATGATTCGCTCCATGTCCACACAGTCTCCATGGTGATCACACTGACACACCTTGACCCTCAGGTAGGATGTGTTGGACATGGGCAAGTTGCCAGAGTCTGTTATTGTGATGGGGACCTCATAGAGCCCACTGGCCAGGAAACCTATCCGCAGTCGAAGCTGGGCATGCTCACCTACGATGACGCAGGGATGGAAGGATAAACAGATGGATACAGATGAGTCACTGTCACCGACCCCTGGAGGTGGTTATAGGAAGGTTTCCAGCTGTTCAACTATTGTAGCAAACTAACAAAAAAATGTTTTACTTTTTTCCTTTGCAAAAAACTTTCCACAATAAATAAAGAGAAGATTTGAATCCATTTTCCTTTTACCTACTTTCAAGGATACCATTTGAAACAGAACGTGACGTCCAAACAGAACATTTCACCCGAGGCTTGAACTCATTTCCTGCTGTGTTACTGAACTACTTAAGTCAAAAGGAGAATAAAATGTTTATTTCTAAATAGTGCCTGCCACAAAGTGCAAGTGCTCTCCAGACAATTGATTTAGAGTGCACCAAGCAGGGACTCACTGTGAGACGTAGCTCACATAGCCAAGATGAGAAAGATAATGATTTTTCCTGTTTATATAGTGTTTCTTAACAGAGACCAAATGGTTTGTAAGCAGTGCTAACGGACAGTTTAATGTGCAAATCGCAAGTATCCGAGAAACTCGATAAACTACGGCGTGTTTCAAAAGATGAAACGCTTGTTTTATACCTAAAATGTGTCACATGACTTTTAATCGCTGCACAAAATGTATTTATTTATGTTCACTGGTCCAGAGCCTGATGGCTTTCAGTGCATTAATTATAGACGAGTCTGTTGGGTGTCAAACAGTCACCCACACATCATACACAACAGGTCTCTATTTATATAGTTGTTTTAAGTATATTTGAATTTGCCAAGCTTTCATCATATTACCACCAACATGTTCTATGACAAAGCTAATGTTGGAGTTAACATAACACAAGCAAACAAGCAAACCTGCTTTTTTGGTCTTTCAGGATTGTCTTCCATACTTGACCCTCTACGATGTGACGTATGATATGCTGCACAGACACTTGGGTGGAGAGAACAAGTTTACTCTACAGTTTTAATGCTTTAGTTTGGTTTAGATCTTCAGGATCAGCTGCTGCTAACCAGCTAGCCCAGTTCTTCCTGTCTTACATTTCCTCACTGTTAGCTGAGCAGGTCACTGTTGTGTTGAACTCCAGTTTCCTGTCCAGCTGTCAGATGAACTCCGACTCCACAGTCATGTACTGCAGCTGGTGACAGCTCTGTAGTAGTTTTACTACCAGAGTTTGTAGTAGGTGGAAAAGCTGCAGAGCAACAGAAGGGCTGTAGCTGCAGACTGGAGCTGGAGTCGGTCCACATCACATTAGGATGAGGAATCACTACTATCTGTTTCTCACAAAGTATAAATGTATGAATGACAAAAACATAAAAACTAAAAGAGCTTAGGCCCACACTGTAAAGTTTTCCTCAGTAAACCTTCACAGATGTTTTCATACAGCTTAGTAATGATATGAGTGAAGAAGAGGCTGCAAAGGAGGTGTAGAGAGATCAAGCACTGGAGGATGAGAAGCTCCACCTGACCAGCGACCTGGCTGCATAATAATGACATTTACATCAGGTGTTACATCATCTAATGCCAGTCTTCAAACCTCGAGGCAGCAGTGCTGACATCTCTGTGACTTCAGCCTGACTTGGCCTAACATCACAGGGAGCCACTCTAAAGTGATTTAGTGCACCTTTACTGGGCCTCGTTATCATATGTAGAGAGGCAATTGGACCATCAGGACACTGAAAGAGCAAATGAATTTCTCAAGCTTACTGGAAAGTGATGCTGTCATTATCTCATGACCTACGACTGACACTGAGCGATTGGCATGACTTGAAATCTTGGAAGAATTCCTCCCACAGACAGTTATTAACTGAATGAAAGTACAATGAAAAACTGAAACATTATCCAGTACTGACCGTTGAGGCGATGGAGAGTCCAGTTGCGACGTACATCCGAGGGACGATTGGCCAGCTCGAAGGCGAAGGGTCCAGCATTGGGGCTCAGGTCGGGGTCGCTGGCTGTGAGGTTGAGAGCATTGGGCTCCGGCCTCTCACACATTTCCACCTCAGGCGGGAACACATGAGGCGCGTTGTCATTTATGTCAGTCAGGTAAATCTGAAGGGTGCCTGTCCCACTGGCAGGGGGGGTACCTGCAAACCAGCAGCAATGCTCAATATTTAAGTTTAGATAGCACAGAACAGTTACTGCACCAGACGTGGCTGAAGTTCATTTCTATACGTGGTCCTGAGGTGTGGGGAGAAGATGCAAACTGAGACAAATTAAAGCTGAAATCTTTCTGCTTTTTTTTCATAAATTAGCTCTCCATTATCAGCACGTCTATAAAACTTTCTCAAAAAACAAAACTACACGTCAGGTAGTCTTCACAACACAATTTCTGTCTCACATATGTAGGCTCTATAAATGATTGCTTTATATTAAATCTATAGTGAAAAGTTTCCTGTATCTTTCCTTAAATAATGAGTAATAACCATTTGACTTGTTAGAGACACATACTGACTGTGCTTTGAATGAAATTTTCTGCTAATTTTTTCATTTCCCACATGAAGCAAAGAAAACATGGTGGGAACAATTTGCTCTGTAAAGCCTAACAAAAAACAAAGAATAGAAATAGCAGTCACACAATCATTCTGCTGATGCTTCCTGGAATAAATCAGACGTTATTTTGCAGAGGACTGTGCTGGAGCATGAGGTTCGAAATATAGTCATTAAAACAAAGACCTTTGTTTTTCTGACCAGATAGATGTAAAAAAATAACGTATTGATTAATAACATGTTGTGAACAAAGTGCAACACTGCACATGTGCAGCAGAGGTGTTGCATTTGAATCACCAACATGCATATTCTCTCTCTGTGCCATTAAACTTCATTGTGAGCAAAAACAAATCAAACACATGAGTGAGCCGCGATGTTGCCCGACCGTGTTCTTTTATTACCTTGAACACGCTGTTGGTTAATGTGGGAAACAGTCCTCGACAAATCCACACCTGATTTCCAGCCTGACTAAACAGTCAATCCTCAATGATCCACGATGCTCAGTGCAACGTGTGGATACTTACAGAATATCTATCACAAGCTTCTACAGCAGTGATACAGTAAGAGACATGATGATGCGCCATCGTCTACTTTCATTAATCAATGATTACAAATGTATTGAACTCAGCAGGAGCTACAGTGTGCACATACGGTGACCACCAACACACTGCAGACACGCTCTTGCACAAGCTTGTGTGTTTGTCTCTGTGTTTGGGCTTTTTGTGCATATCTGTGCATATCTGTGTGTGTGTGTGTGTGTGTGTGTGTGTGTATGTGTGTGTGTGTGTATGTGTGTATGTGTGTATGTGTGTGTGTGTGTGTGTGTATGTGTGTATGTGTGTATGTGTGTGTGTGTGTGTGAGAGAGAGAGAGAGAGACAAGGGCAGAGAAAGTGCTAAGACAGTCAGTTAGCAGGAAGCTGGAGCACAGCGGGTTCTCTGTGCAGAGGGGTCTATGGCAGACTGCATGGACTGAGCTGCTGCTGAATGACATTCCCCTCCAACAATTTTCCACTTTGAACAGAGAATCCTCTTTCCTCTCTTTTCTGTGGCTATAAAGAACAACTGTGATCCGAAACAAAAGGGAGACTTTGGAAATTGTGCACTAAACAGGCAGGAAAACATCTCCATTAGTAATCAATGAGAGTACTGTGTCCAAAAGACCGTCTGTGTAGTCCTACAAGAGGTGAAGCATAATTGAATAAAGCTGGAACAATCTGTTGCTCACAGGGGAAGATGTGTGTCCAGCACAGGACAAGGCCAAACTCTGTAAACCACGGGCAGCATGCTGAAGCTGTTTCACAGACTCTGTTTCTAATGTGACTGGGCATCCTGCTGGCCTGATGTTTGAGGAACAATAACTATGATGAATCAAATACAATATTACTTCAGCAAGAAGTGCCAAAACACGCCGTCCCTCAAGTGGCTTTAAAAGTGAATCAGTCCCAGTATGAAACTAGCCAACTTTACAGCAGAAATAAACCTGTTTATAGCCTGGGTTTGAATTTCCTCCATAAAACTGTGCTCTTCTATTAAATAATGCACCTGACTGTATTAAAGTTTATTCTTCAAGTTATTCATTAGGTTCGTGACAGATGGCTGCAGTGAGCTGTCTGCTCGATGGAGTCTGTGATATTCATGCTCTTTAACCTGTTGGCTAATCTGCTGCTGCCCAGTTGCAGCCATCTATGCTTATGTAGCAGTAGCTGGTGTTAGTCCAGTGAATCCACTGCTGTGTGCGTGAGACGACTGTAGACAACACTGTTTCCCACAGTTCACCTGCAGAAACAGCTTCAGCTGCTTATACTAATTAGCGAGTATCCCAGCCACTGTGATGTACCCATGCAGCCCAGTGTGGTCTTCCTCCATCTGGGAGAAATGGATATTCCCTGACCCACTGGGAAAAACCGCCTCTGAGTACTGTGGTCGCTGTCATACTGTTTGCATGGAACATCTGATTTATTCCCAAACACTCGCCAACTATTGTCTGAGAGGTAACTGTGAACAGAAGCAGCCATTTTCCTTTAAAATAAAAGCTGTGTGAATCAAATTCAAACCATTTTTACTCTGAACTTGAACATTTTTCATTTTTGGTTTTTGTGTCGCTCCTTTTCCATGACTGTGTAGCAGTTAGTGAATGTTTGGAGACAAACATGCAAACTTCCATGCAAACTAGATGCAAACTGCAGGCCACCGAGGCAATCTGCAACACCAAGGCAATCATAAAGTTTTTGATGCAGCGCCCTCTTTGCAACCAGGTTTGCTTAAAAAGTGGGTCCTAGCACTGGCATCAGTCTTTGTGACTGCTCTGAGTACACCATCGAGGAACATAAAGTGCACTTCCTACATACTCAGTAGTGGGAACACTGGTTTTTGGGGTTTTTTCACAGAGAGTGTGACAGACTTGTGCTACCAACTGTAGTTATCAAGATAAGGAAGATGGAAGCCTTTTTATCATTTAGCAAGTAAACTGCAAATACTAACAAGTTAGTTATATTAGTGGTTTAACCACTGTAACGTTCTCCAGCAGTTATTTATTTTACCAAAAAGCACAATTCAACAAAACCATGTTATCAGTTACATTGATGCCAAAAACCTGTTAAGCAGTTTGTATCATTAGTTTTAGCTTATGGCTGTTTCCATGTAGCACTTCCTGCACCAGGAGCTGCACTATGACACTGACTCCACAGTGAAGCAGCACTAGTGCAGTTAACCCTTGTATTGTGTTCGGGTCTGTGAGACCCATGCCATTTAGAGGCTGCTGCCCTTTTAGGCAGTATAGACCATCAAAACCTGCAAAATATGGTATGAAGATATTTACACTTGATTATAACTGATTTTGTTTTTTTTATAACATTTTATTAAAAAAAACGAGAAGCACATTAATTCATAAATGTGATCGAACAAAATTAACCATGTTTGCAGTTCACATGGCTCGTAATTGGGATGAAGTAAACATCTGTTGAGTAATTTAACATAAAATTGTTTGATAGTGTTAATTGGAAAGCCAAAACTCTAGCACCACACAAGGGTTAATGAAAGAGCAGTGAGGCATAGTGAACACAGTCCACCTCTGTATGTGGGGGATGGGTTACTGCCGGACAGCAGCACAGCCTGTATGTCTTACCGTTATCAGATGCCATGAAGGTAACGTTGTAGTGGTTGTTCTTGATATATGGAGACTCTCGGTCAAGAATGGCAATGGTGGAAATCTGTCCGTTAGCCGGGTTAATCTCCAGCCAGTTGGCAGGGTCATACATCTTGGAGTACCTGTGTTCAGTGAGAGAGAGCCAGCATGAGAAGCCACCACAGAGAGGCCTCTTTATCTGCTTCCCTGGCTGCACGCCGAGCAGCCACTGGGAGCTGATGTATGGGGACTGCGGCACGCTTTCTCAAGGCAGCCACAACTCATTCATTTACTCTCTCAGGAATGAATTCAAACGTTCACTCACTTAAAAAAGATAAAGAAAGACTGTTAGTGAAAGAATGTTATATTTACTGGAAATGGAAACAACCAATGAGAGACCAATAAAAGCTCTGCAAATTCCTGCAAATTGTTGATGAAATGAATTCATGTAAGAGACTCTAGTCATGCATCTGCATTGCTGTTAGCATAAACAGTCATCTTTCAAACAGTGCACATGGATCAAACAGCACAGCTTCAACAAATGAAAGCAGGTCAGCCAAAAAGTCACCATGAACCAGGCATGAAAGGGAACATTATCCATTTAGTATGTTTGTAATTGGTGAGCTAAAACGGAGAAGAGCACAGATGACTAATCGAGGAGCACGCACACAACAGACAGCAACAACAAGCAAATAAAAAAAGCAAAAAGGTTGTGCTGGCCCACTCTATACAGTGCACAACACACTCGCTTTATGTGTGTGTGCGTGTTTTTGTGAGCACAGTGTGCGTCCACTATTGGCTGTTGCTAGGCTACAAAGACTTCAGCACTACATTTAGAAACAAATAGTGGGATGTAAAAGAAAGAAGGATTGGGACAAAAGCATCAGTCCTGCAGGCTTTCTGCGCTCTGCTGTGCTTGTGCCGAGCGTTTGGATGAGTGCTGCAGCATCTGAAACCTGCATCTGCACTCATAACAAAATCCAGCTTTTATATGAAAACAGGGACTGAAAAGTGGCGAGAGATGGAAGATGCAATTCTCTTAATGAGTTTAAAATGAAACCTGACCAGCAGAAGAAAATGAAAACTGTCACAGAGGAGCTGCTGCTCACTCTGACGATGGTCACATTTTTAATGCCTCACAAACCTCATGCTGAGAGAGTAGGCAACATGATGTCTGTCACACATGTGAAAGCTCAGTGATGCTGCTCGCTGAGCGGTGCACTGGCTGGTGTACGTCACTCTGAGCTGTTTCAGAAAAGCTGTTAAAGTTGGTAAATCTTCACACAGTGTTCAACCTATAATTTTGAATTCTGCAATTCGTCATCAAATTACCTCAGACGTTTGTGATTTCATACACAAAAATCATGTTTTCATATCTATGTGGGGACATCTACCTGACATGATGAATGCCTAACCTAACCACAGCCTGACCCTGACACTAAAACTAAAGCCTTCACACTGACGGGGACGCCATTGGTCCCCACAAAGATATGCAAACACAGCACACACAGACACACACGCGTGTGCGAGGTCAAGATATTGGCTGTGCTTGGACTTTGGATGTATTTACAAGTAAAATGATTTCTGAGGAAGAAGGTTAGAAGCAGTGCTGTGCCTCCTTCTTTGTTCTCTCACATGTACACGCCCTCCACGCCTATGCGACGACTATGTGAGCTGCAGGAGAGCAAACAGCAACATTTGTCTTATTTTTGATCAAATAGCCTAAAATTGTGTCTAACTGGCAACATTCCATGATTGTATACATTTTATAAACTCATTTTTCAGTTTCATACTCGATGTATTTTCTCTAAAACACGGTGAAGAACGAGCACGTCAGCTAATACGTCAGGACTCGTTCTGCTTTAATCTCACTGAATGAAGATGTGCACTGAATAAATGTATAAAAAATAAATAAATGTTGGAGGGTGAATTACATTCTACTCAGATTTTAATTTCCTTTCAGTGGCACATTTTTCAATGACAGTCACTGACATTGACTTCACAATTTATTCTAATAGATGTGAGACTAATTTAAATAATGAAAAGGCTCCACATATTTAAATGTTCTTCTTATCAAATTGCACTGAAACATACATTCACGTCTCTACTTAAACCTGCTCAACAGTTTATAGTTAAATTACAAACTGTAATTATATATTTAAGGATTATTTTAGTGCTGTAATTCGACCTCACTGGCACAAATGAAAGGTTTCTAAAGACGGAGTTTCCAGGAGTTTCTTACTTGATAGTTTGTCTCATGTAGCGGTCGGGGTCCTGCGCAGTGAAAGTGGTGAGCATGGACCCGGCCGACAGACCCTCCTCCAGCCTCATGGATTTTGGGTTTGGGCGAAACTCCGGGCTTTCGTTCAGATCCAGGATTCGTACGGAGACGGTTGCCGTGGACTGACGAGGCAAGTGGATGCCGCGGACCAGCGTGACCTCGTTCTCCGCTTCCACAGTCAGCATGAAGGCACGGGTGCTCTCGTAATCTATGGGCTGCAGGATGAGAGTGATGCTGATCACCCGATGTCAGGGAAATTCAACACGTGCAACCTTAACCATCATGTTTCTCTGGAACATGTCAGACAGTACAAACATCACGATCACAGGGATCTTCTGCTCTCTGGATGTTACAAACCGACTACACCGATAGTCGAGCACAGCTGCTACTTTGAGATCGCTCTGTGAGAACATTATTTTTCAGGCAACTAAAGTCTTGAGAATTTGCATTTTATTCGTGTGTATTTGTGTGCGTGTGCATGTTGTGCACATCCAAACCACACCTTGACCACAGTGAGGAGGCCCTCGTTGGTGGTGGGGTCGGTGGGGATGGAGAAGCGTCCCGTGGGGTCCCCGGCGATGATGCGGTACACGGCGCTCCAGGCCGGAGTGTGAGGCTGGTCTTTGTCTGTCACGGTCAGGTTGGCGACGATCACGTTCACCCTGTTCTCGTGAACCTCCCCGAAGAACTGAAAGAGCAGAGACTCGATGACTCGAACAGCGATATGCAAAACTATGGTGAACATTACAAACAAACAATGCTTTGCTGCTGCAAACAGTTCTCAGAGCCGAGTGCGCTGCATCTGAAAATAAAGAGCACATCTCCCACAAACACTGCTCCTTCCTGTCCAGCCTGTTCAGCTGAGGAGGATAAACATATTGGATGTTTCATTGGCTTTTCACTCCTCCACCATCTGCCTGCTGCCAATAAAAGCTCAGAGAGCTTTAGTGTCGTTTAGACGACGCTGCCTCGCCCCTGTTTGCTGATGCAGAGCCAGCATACTGTGTGTGTGTGTGTGTGTCTGTGTGTGTGTGTCTGTGTGTGTGTGTGTGTGTGTGGGGACCTACTGTCTCTGTGGTGAACTCTGGAGCATTGTCATTGACATCAGTGATCCTGATGACGGTGGTGGCAGTGTTGGAAAGGCCGTAGGTGGGGTTCCCCTCCATGTCCGTGGCCTGGATGATCAGGGTGTACTGCGTGACTTTCTGGAATCACAGAACAGAAAGCATCACTTATTCTGCAGACTGAAGTGTCCCACTGTGCATCATATGACTTGGAAATAAATCTAATTAAAACCATTTGACAAGGGGACTGTCATTTTGTCTAATCACCATTATAGCTGATGATTCAGTCAGTGCTAGTTACAAATAATGTTCGGAGAGATAATGACTGCAGGATTGGTTCACACTCACTCCCTGTACTAATGTAAGACCGATTCTGCTTTCGAGAGCACAATAATCTGATTTTTAGGGCAGCCCACTGCTGATCCTTTTTCTAAAACTGATTGCTAATGTATCTCAGACCTTAATTACAGAATGCACTATAATAACACTATAACTGAGCTGCAGCTAGTCTGACACATCACCTGACAGTGAGATGATGTTTAGACTTTGAGTTTCATCCTTTTTCTTTAAACTGAAATTTAAAAAGAATAAACTTTTAAGCTTCACATCCATCAAAGTGTAAAAGGTGATGGAGACTTTTAAGCTGCTGAAATCTTCACATGTATACTTAAATGGACCTCATCATCATGGCTTATAGTTTACTTCATCTGTATTGCCTCACTTTCTTCTTTCTATGTTGCAAAGTTGGATTTTTCTGCTATTTTTTAGGCTTTTAAAATCTTCGGTCGATCCTTGTTTATTGCACATTTTTTCTTTTTAGTTTCTGTGATGAAGCTTTTATTCTGTTTTTAATTGCTCTCTATTATGATGCTGTCTGTGTTACCTCATCATCAGCTCGTCAGTCACCTATGAAAGAGCAACCTGCACGAAAGCTGCCACACAAATAAAGTTTGGTTGATTGACTGTGAACAAAAGAGGAGTGCAGATTACTTTGTCAATTACTTTTTGTACTATAATAACAGCTGCAGCTTTAGCGGTGATTGATGAATCCCCAGTGTGCCCAGATTCAGTTTGCCCTCCAGTTTAACTGTCTCGTTCTCTGCAGCTTATAATGTCTTATTTTTGCTTCTTATATCAAACGTGCAGATTTTGCAACTATGACTTTTAGCTATGATGGAACTACGGTTCATGATTTTATCACATCCAGACTGAGTTTCTGCTCTATGTTGGACTCAGTAAGGCACAAACATCACAAGAATCAGAGATGGTTCAAAACGCAGCTGCGACACTCCTGCCTGGCTCCCAGTGCAGTTCACTGTTTGTGGGGCTTCCTTCTGAAATGTCTCCATTAGCTTATCATGGTACATTTTATATATGTGTCATATTAGCGATTTTCATGTTTGCAGTTTAGATGTTTGCTCTTCATTGTTGCATCTGAAGGTGCAGCTGCTGGAATTTGGTTACACGCTACACGACAATGACGGCTTCTGGTTCCAGATATCATAGCTGTTACAGTTCTTCGCCCCGTGCAGCATATATAATAAATATATAACAGAAATATATCGTACACAACATGACAGGGTCAATAAACGTCTCAGTTCCAAAAAATCTGAATTTTCTGGTTCTGTTTCTTTGGGCCGGGTCTTACAGAGTTAATAATTAATATCAATGACGGTGGGTGTTGCAGATAGAGTCATCTCAGCCATGCAGGTCTGGCTGCTGGCACAGAGACTCAGCTCACCTGCTTTTATAAGGTAAACAGGGTTAATCTGAACTGCGAATCACAGACGAGCTAAAATACAGAGCTCTGAATGAGAACAATAGGTACATTTAAAAACAGACTTCATCAGTGACTATTAATGCTGGCGTGCAGATAGCATGGCCTCACAACAGATGGAATTCAGTGGGCTCTACTGACGTAAGACTTTAAAAAAGCTGTCTCTATGCTGCAGGATACACTGCAGGCTGGACACACACTCAGGCTGAGACGCAGCTGCTCCATATGGATTCAGATATCAGCATCAGAAAATGTCCACCTTTAACACACACACACACACACACCTCCCGATCAAGGCCTGCCGCCACAGTGATGATGTCACCAGTCTTGTTGTTAATGGTAAACATGTTGGAGGAGGGGCTCTGGGGATTCTGGGAAAGGATTTTATATCTCAGCATCCCGTTGGCAGTTTTTGGATCATCCTTGTCCACTGCTGTCACCGTCATCACGAAGGATCCTGCAGGGAAGCACACAGCAAGTCAGCGCACATATGCCAGCGAGGGGATGATGTAATCCAAAAGTTACTCTGTGCGTGTGTGTGTGTGTGTGTGTGTGTGTGGGTACCAGGCTTGGATCCCTCGGGGACGGAGCCATTAAAGATGCTGTGAGTGAACTCTGGTCTGTTGTCATTCTGGTCGATGACATTAATGACGATGTCGATGGGGTTCTCCACCTGATTCCCATTCAGGTCCACTGCGTGGGCTCGCAACTATACACAGACACACAAACATGCACACACATACTGTTATTAGGAGAGAGACAGGTGAAGACGGTAATAAACTGCTTCCTTCCACTGAGACTTATTACGAGAGTTTAGTGCTCTGAGAGACCTCAGGAGATAAACGAAACAGCCCACAATGTTAAAGGAAGCACAAGTGCACATATAGCATGGAACTCAGCTAATAAATGGATCTAAGGCATGAACAAAGAGCTCACACGTAGTTTAGATTGAATGCTGTTACCGTGCAGTTTTATCTTGCAGGGGCTAAAAAGCAAAACTATGTCGCTGAGAGGTCAAAAGATTTGCCAACAATCTGACAAAACTGGTGATTACTGCTAAACTAGAAAATGTTAAATAATATTGCAGCAGAGTCGTACAAGTGTATGGATGAGGAGTAAACCTTTGCATGGTGAAGAAAATCCCTTCCATGGCTGCAGAGTAATTCAAGACTGCTGTGCAGGATTTAGACAGACATGTTTCTTTGTTAACGATCAGGAGAAGACTTCAGGCTCGAACCTTTGAGGATGCAGCACACGCACAAACCCCATGGTACAACACAAAACCAGAACCACTAAGGCTAGGTTGTGGTTGGGCATGCATGGCTGCCAGTGGATATCCCACACCCACAAAAGCAAGCAGCTGAATGAATGCAGAATTAGACAGAAGTGTTGTGTTTGTACACATTAATTTGAAGGCATAAAACCTTGTTGGAGCACATTTCATCGGTCAGCTGGGCAATGATCCTAAACAAATGGATAAATCAACCAAAGAGCTTTTAAGGTGGAATAACTTGGCTGAGTCACCTGATCTCAGAGTGATTAAACTGCAGTCCACCTGCTGAAGATGAAACTGAAGCTGCTAAATCCAACAACAAGGAGTCTGCATGAAACAGTGTGTGTCACAGCAAAGATGCAAGGAGCCTGATGGCTTTCTATGAGCCCCAGACTTCAGGCAACCATAAATCACAAAAGACTTACACAAAATATGAATTATTATTATATTTATAACAGGAATGTTTCTCCTATGTAGCTCTTTTAACAGTGATTCTGACATTTTGTCACATTGTGACAAATATTTACTGTGTACTTTGGAAAAAACATAACAGTAACCCAGCAACTAGTTTTGGATCAAGAATGAAAAAAAAATACTGAAAGCAATATTCCAGTGTCAGTGCATCAAACAGTCCCACACTGCTTCTGCAACAGGTTCATAGTGTGCCTGGATGTGAACACAACTGGGTAGCTGTCACTGTTTTGTGCACCATTAATGTTGTGAAACGGTTCATCTGAATTCAAACTATGATTTTATCTTAAGCCCAAAAACATAATTTAGTGACTGAATCTGAAATAAACTTAGATTCCCAATAATGCAGCTGCTGGAAAACCTCTGACTTGATCCCTGCAACATTAACCTGTCGGCCTGCACTCGCACTGCACTGACATTACACTCACATTACATTTAACAACTTAAAAAGTTATTGTGACCATTTGGTTTTGCAAAACATTTCACTTTTATGAACAGATTAATTTCACTGCACGTACACACTGACCCACATGCACTTGTGCCCCCAGCCCAGGCTGCACCAACCACGCTGTGCACAATACAGTTTGCACACCTGTTACACAAATACTCCTTTCCTGGCAATTTTAATGCATTTTGTTGCTTCATTTTGGATAAACGTTTTGCACCAGTGAGTGGGTCATATCATCCTCTCAAATGCCTTAAAGAATAATTAATGAATGAAATAGCTAACAGTGATTCTAGCAGAGGCAGCTGTGGTTCAGGAAGCCAAAGAGGCCCCTAAATTACTTATTATTCTAATACTGGTGGGTCACGGCACATCTGCCAAAGACCAAACTGTGCACAATTTGGAGATGCTCTGGGATGATTGAGTGTACTTTAGAATAACATGTATGCAGCCTAAACTTTATACCAGCAGCTGCAGAAAATATCCCATATGTATTTGTTGTGTAGTTGAATGAATCTCTGGAGGTTTGAGAATAAAAGCTACAAAACAGTGTTTTGTAATTAATATTAAATAATCTGCTCAAAGATCAAAACCATCAAAGCTAACACAAAACTTTGAAAAACAACTTTTCAAGGAACATATTCCAACTTTGAAAATCAAACATCTGTTTTATTTTTGGCCTTAGTTTAAATCAGGTGCATATGTGATGTATTTATTCAGCATAATGTGGTCAAAGATGCTGAATATAGGTATTGATTGGCCCTGATAAGGCATTCCTTTACAGTGCATCTGTATGAGGCTCTCAAAGAGCCAAAGCCTCCCTCATGAATAAACATGCAGGCCAATCCCAGCTCCTAGCTCTGACAACTACATCCAATCACATGAATATTCATCAGACAGCTTAAATGCAAATCAACCTGCTGCGACTCCAGATTTCCACTCCCCCGTGTGAGTTGTGTGTGCATTCCTACAGATCAAAAGGTTAGACTCTGCTCTCGGAGCTGTTTGTGACGGTAGCAGATATAGTAAGCAAACACCAAGTGGCTTTTTTAAAGGAATTTCTTCATCATCTCTGCATGAGAGAGAATAAATCCAGGAGAGAGTGACAGCACAGATATAACATGAAAATGCGAGGGATGACACAGAGCAGCGTGCTGACTGGGACTCATGCCTCCAGAGGCAGGTCCTACAAGTGTTAGGGTTACTGTTAAACTGCATTTGATGTAATCTAAGGTGAAACTTTTACTACTTTTAAAGAGCTCATCTTTGGCTGGCCACAGAAAACACTTTGAAGAGCACACACTGACACTACGACATATCTACCATGCAAGAACGGAATAAACGCTCCGTGGCAACGGATTGCAACAAGGAAGAAGGAACCGAGACGCAACGCTGCAGACGTTTGTATCGCATATTAACCACAGACTTCGGTTTCACATGCAGCCATAGGAGCTAACACACTGATCACTAAAGCATGCATCGTTTGCGCCGCCTTCGACCATCGCTGTCACGCCCACAGTCTTACGTGGAAATTGGAGATGTGCTCTCTGTCCAGAGGCTTGGTGACCGACAGCTGGCCTGATATGGGGTTAATGATGAAGATCCCAGTGGGAGGCTGGTCAGCCCCAGGTCCTGTCACACTGTAGCGCAGCATTCGGTTCTTATCCCGGTCTGAGCGGATCTAAATAACAGACAGAAAAACAAAGGGAAGCATTTACTACAGGAAAGGCAGAGCGGGAAGAACAGTGAAGGTGGTAAATAACAGCAAATCTGCATTAAAAACCAAACTTTCTATGTTAAAGTCGACGTTCTTTGTGAGCGTCTGCTGCTGTCACAGTATTCTGGGAGCTGCTTCTTTCTGCTGAGCATGACTGCCATCTTTTTTTTAAATGTAAGAATATAATAAAACCACAAGTGGAGCTAAACTTTGTGAGTTTGACCTGGATGTGTCTTGTGTGTCACGATGACTTTAGGCTTGCACATGCAACACGCAGCAGGAGCCTGAAGCGGCTCAGGAAAGGAAATGTGATTTGAGGTGAAGCTAAAATAAACTGTGATGTCTGGAGCACCTTCAATATCCTGCACATTGTCCACATCATCACGGCATTAAAGAGCGTGGGGGTGCTGCAAAGATCGACGTGCACACACATGTGTTTACAAGTCTCAGAAAAAGATGAAGACGTGTCCGAATTAATGCATTTTAAAGAGACAACAGCATAATGCTAAGATAGTGGGCGGAGCCAGAGGGAAGGCTACGTTTGAAAACACTCATCAAAATCATTCAAACAGAAGCAAAGAATAAATGATTCATGTACAAATCAAATTCAGCCTGAAAGGTGAGCTGCCTCTTTCTCCACCTGCACGGCTCACTGTGTAGTAAAGAGCACAGATATCTACCTGCTGTTTTTCCTAAAGTTACATTTAGAAATGGACCAGCACTGATATGTAGTCTTACATCCTGCAAAGGTCACATATAACCGTACAGCACTGTATCTCCTACATATACACAGCTCCAAACAGTCAGCATGCCAGATTTGCTGCTCTGAGGTTGAATGTACATTTGGTAAGAATGTTTTGCTTCAAACGTCTGAAGCTGTTTGTGTTCTGCTTTAAAACATTAGAACAGACTCACAGTTCTTTACACTTAAAAAAAGTAGATTATAGATCAACGTGTCTGGCTCCCTGAGGATCAAACCAGTGTGAGTTTGAGACTCCGGCTCGATAAAGTGAAGGCCTCTCATCACATAGTTCTGCTAACACTGCAGCTGCATTTGTCATTCTGTAGCTATTTCATTTCTATTACAGCAGTCACAGCTGCATAACTGGTTTCATAATAATTACGTATTATGTGTGGAGGCTGTTTGCTCTGCAAGGCTGTCATTGTTAAAAGTAACTAAAGTGATTTATTACAAGGTTTTCAAAGGTCATCGGGTTACAGGAAGTAGAGCTACGTCTGATTCTTGAGGAACAGAGAGAGAGCCTCATCTCTTCCTGCAGCCCACAGAAAGCCAACAGTGTAAGCGTAGAGTTTAGATGATGGATACTGTATCTCTTACTAAGCTTTGGGACTTATTAGTTTTGATAAAAGAAGTGATTCATGAAAAGAATGTAGCTGACTGTAAAGTGAAGTCTGCTAACATGTAGAGAAAGCACTGCAGATGTTTTGTTGTAGGAACAAAGCTCGTATCCTGACTAAACCACTGAAACTGTCTCTGTAGATCAAAATTACAAATGTACTTTTTAATGAAAATATTCCTTTAAAAAAGAACCAATTTTATCTGAATATGAACAATGATCCACCTCTGCACCCCGAGTGCAGCTCCCCTGCCTGCCCCCTCTGCACAAACACAGCTAAACTAGCCTACGCCCGACAGACACTAATCCAGCTTCACGTTCAAACCAGAATGCTGAAGAAGACTAGTTTCTGAAGAATGAAGAAAGTCAGCATCAGAATTTGTTTAGCTTCAATATATTTCTACATGGACCTTGGGAAGTTTTATTTTGTGCTTTTTAAGGCACAGATACTACTCATTTTTCACCGCACACTTATCTAACTCAGCATTAGTGTAGTATTTTATCATAACATTTGGACTCTTCATAGATGTCTGCATTAGCATTGAGTTCATTTTTTGTTCATACGTGCATGTCTGCTCTAAAATTTACTGCATGGTCTTGCTCCGCTGTACATCTCTGATTGGCTCTGAGGTCACTGGATGTGACCCTTTAAGTGTTTCAAGTTTCCGATCAAGCTCCAGCTTCAGGGCTGAGAAATGAAGAGAGAGGAAGTCCAATTCTTGTTCTGGACCAGTTGAGGTTGACTCCAGTGATTCCCCACAGACTCTTATTAAAATACTCCGGTTTAGACCAACTTACATCTTTTACCCTTTAAGAAAAAGTTTGTTATCATATTTGGTAAATTCTGTGAATTAATGGTAAATTTCACACCTCTAATGTCATGTAATGTCAGTCACTTAACTGAAGGTGCTGCTGATGCCTTTTGCATATTTCAATGCAATTATGTGAGAAATATTACGGCTTGGTTGATTGTACTGATTATTCAGTCTGTGTTTCCAGTGTGCGATCTTTCAGCAGGTATCTGTCTATCTATAATTAAGAGGCATATGTGTGCTTAGCTTCACCCATAAAGGCTTCAGTGTTGCAGGAACTAGAATGTATTTAGAAAGTCATTATAGCATTTGCTATTTAATTTTCCCCCTGAGAGGATGATTTTTGTTCTTAAAGCTCAGTCGCTGCTAACCAGCTAGCTGCTTCCTGTCTCGAGTGTCCGACTGGCTGCAGCTATGCTGGTACTACGTCAGCTGCTTGGTGGCAGACAGGAGTCCGAGACAGCTGAGATCATTAGTGAAGCTGAAGTTAAACCACACGATATGAGACTCATTGAGAGCTATCTGGTTTATTGTTTAGCTATATCTCACAAAGCTTTGGGAAAATAAAATATTTTCAGAGGATAAAGTTGAATCCACACATGTTCTTGTCTGTGTCCCTCCTCCTCTGGTCCACAAACACTAACACTCATGGGAAACACTGCTCTGAGATGCAGCTGCACATTTATGGCCGTACCCTGCTAACCAAGCAGGCTAGGCTTGGCTGATAGCATCATACACTAAATATCAGCAGGATTATCATCGCCATACCATCATGGACATCAAAAACTATATCACTACATCCATCTCTTATATACAGGATGCTGTTGCATAGTTGCTAACTGCTACAGTACTCTGTCAGCCTGCATTAGCTTATTGTTGAAACAGGCTAACAAGGATCCTGTTTCCTGGGTATTTCATTAGCTTTATTTTCTTGTCACTGTCCATTTGAGTCACATTTGATTATCTTTTTCAGACTTTGTGACATTTTGCTCTTTGCTTTGTTTCCTGTTTGTTTTCCCTGTTTTCTTCCTTCTCTTCAGTCCTCACAGCCACAGTAAGACAGGCCTTGTTTTGTGTATCTGTGTGTGTGTATCTGTGTGTGTGTGTGTGTGTGTGTGTGTGTGTGTGTCTTACTCTGACTAGGTCCTCAGGGAACTGTCCTCGTGAGTTCTCAGGAACATTGATAGGCGGAATGACCCAGTCCCTCTTCACCCGCCTCAGAGTACCATCGCCTCTGACAACCACGCTGCGCCATGGAAACAAGATCTCTGGTACCTGCTGAGTCAGTGTTGCATCACTGGGCTTTACCTGCAGAGACAGTAAACAAACATTGTGTATATTCAGCTCAGGGTTACACACACACACACAGACACACACACAGAGCAGAGCACGGGGACGGCTCGGTGACTCAGGGTATTTCTGACCTCATTCCAGTGGCTTGGATTAATGCTCTCATTATAGTCTGCCTGATAAATGACCACCACCTGTCACCATGTGTGGGCGTGTGTGTGTGTGTGTCCTCTGCAGCCACAGATCTGCAGTGACACTGCAGGCCTCACAGACGATGATAAGAAAAAAAGTAAGGAGCCTCTCAGTTACTCTCCCACAATGCACCTGCACAGGAGGCGTGCAGCCCCTGACCTTGGAGATGGGGAGGGCTACTCTCTGCAGGACCTGATTCAATTAAATGTTATACCAAGAATACTCTGACATAGAGTACGATGGATTCATATGATACACTGCACAATAACTTATGTTAATATATCACTAGCAGCACTAACTGAATAACCAGAAGCATCATTTCCAGCCAGCAGAGCAAAGAATCATCTGAGGTCAAAGAGTAAACAGATTTATTGTTCTGTGTTATTTTTATAGCAAACACAATTGATTTGACATCACTGAAAAACCCCATGCCTGAATAAGAAAAGTTAAAGACAGTGTATTCATACTTTCTTCTTATTTCTCTTCTCATTAAAAACCAACGAGTCTGTGTAGGAGCAACATGCAGTCTCACACAGAGATCTGTTTTATAAAACAACGATTTGATATGTGTGGAGTTAAAAACTCGATCGAAAAAATATGAAAGGAGTGGAAATGTCTGAATGGGATGAAAATAAATGAAACAGAGCATCAGAGAGGACGTGTGACTCACACGATGGATACGTGCAACATTATGGAGGCTGGCTCATCTCGGGCAGATCGTTCATCAGCTTTACCAGCTTTAGTGCTCAACGCGTCCTCTAGTTTTATAGTTTTTGTTCTTACTCTAATATATATATATATGTATGTGTGTGTGTGTGTGTGTGTGCGCCAGCCAACCAACTGTGTGTCCTGCCTGTCAGTTCTTCATCTTTCAGGTTCCTTGCTCACTTTTCCAACCACTCGCCCAGCAACATCACGCCGTCATAGCCTCCTGTGTGACACTGGTGGCAGAGAGGCGCACAGTACCAGGACTGGTGGTGCTGGGCTGTTTTGCACTCTGCAGCAGTCTGAACATGAACCAGTAAGCCTCATGCAGCCGGCTCAGAGTCCACGCTGTAATTACACTTGTGTAATTCAGCATATTTATATGATAATTATGTAGCTGCTGTTTTTTGGGCTTCATGTAAGTCTGCCACTGTCTGAGCAGATCTGTATAACACTTCACTCTATAATTTGTTCCTCTATATCATTTTCACCGCTGTGATATTTGATGTAGGAGGTTTCTCTTTCTATGATCACTCAGCAGAGGTTTCCAGGTGAAGCAACAGAAGAAGGGATGCTGATGAGTAATTAAACAAGAACAGATCATTAGAAACACCCGTCTGCTGATTCACAACTTAGTCTTCAACTCTGTCATCTGATCTCAATGAATACAGCTGCTTATCCTTTTTAGTCCAACAGCTGACTCTGTGGACAACACAAAGTACCGTTCCCTGCTATGTCTCTGATTATTCTGACATCTACTTTAACGTTGTAGGGATTAATAAACACGGTGATGTCTAACTTTTCCAAAACAAGCAAAGGTCAAAGGCTCCATACGTCACATCAACACAGAGGATTTGCAGCCATGTGGAGCCTGGCGAGCTGCAAATGTGACGCCTGTTCGTCTCACTCCACACGTCCATTGGATAACAACCCCGGTCCTGCCTCTCAGCTGAAGGCCTCGATGCTGACACTGCTCCCCTGGCAAATGACTGGCTGTTAACTGCGATGGCTCGTCCTCATGAGTCTTCCTTACGAAGGATTGTTGACAGCTTCTTTCACCCTCTGTGATTCTCCTCCTCGCCGACTGCAGCAAGTGATTCTGATAGCAGCTAAAGCATATGGCAGCCAGCTATTTCTGGGCCCTGTTTATAAGAACAGCCAATCAAAGCCGCTGCCTTGTCTAAATACATGCAGAGGGCCTTATTATCACTGTTGTACATGAAACAAACTAACAGATGGCTGTTTGACTTGCTTTGTCTCTGCAATCAGCACTTGGCCAACCTCAGACGCCTGCTGGGCTGCAAAAGCTGTGATTTTATATCTGTTCATACTGAAGCAGGGGGGAGGTTTCTCTCACATGCTGGCTTCCTCAGACGTGCATACAGGTATGTGTTAACACTGTCGAGTTCTGAACGTGTTAATTAAGTCATTATTATTCAAACGGTAAAAGGATTCATATACTGCTGTGTAGATGAAGAACTTCAAACTATTCAATAAAAGAATTCAAAAATCAGAGATTGGACTCTCAGCCTGTTGTGATGCACTTGGATCATCGAGCTCTAAACATGTGGACTATATGACGATCGAAGCTGAGACACATGCCTGTCATTGCTTTGCTGTTTGGCTGCCTTGGCATGGTGATGCTGGACCAATATGAATATTTTACTGCAGTGGATTAATGAAACGCACCAAGTATGAAAGGCTGGCAAAGAGCAGTGTTGTTTCTAGTGCCATTGGAATATGTTACATGTGTACTGCACTCAAAACCAGACCAACTCTTCAAGGTGTGGGAACCATACTTGAATTACGTGGAACCTGACGTCTCTAAGGCTACGTTCACACTGCAGGTCTTAATGTTCAATTCCGATTTTTTGATCAAATCCGATTTTTTTGTCTGCTTGTTCACACTACAAATAAAATGCGACAGCAAACGCGCTCTAGTGTGAACGCTCAAAGCGGCCCGCATGCGCAAAAGAAGACGTCACACACAACGCGCTCTGTTTAGACCCAGAGCAAACAGTATTGTTTGACTGATGGCCCTTAATATAAAGACTTCGGACTTTACGTTTCCCAATTTTTGCTTTAAGTTATTTTGTTATTTACATAATAATGTAAATAACCTAATAATGATCCTTATTGCTGTTTTAGAGGAGCGGTGCTTCAAAGGATAGTCGCAGATTTCTGTCAGAATCTGCAGATTATACAGTACAAATAAAATGTTCACGTTGTCTTCCCAACAGTTTCACTGACATCTACACTGGATGGCCAGGAAGCGTTCGCGATGTCTTCTCCGGCGCTGATAATTGGCGTCTGTCTTGTGTCAGTGACGTAAAAGACGGATTTAATGCGACATGACCGTTCAAACAGCAGTCGCTTTCTAAAACATCGGATATGTATCAGATTCAGTACCACATACGAAAGTGACCCAGATCGGATTTGAAAATATCGGATTTGTGCCGTTCACACTGTCATACCATGATCGGATACGGGTCGCATAGGGTCAAAAAAATCGGATTTGATGCGCTTTCGCCTGCAGTGTGAACGTAGGCTAACATTACTCTACAAGGATTCTCTTGAGTGTTCAAACTGCATCGTGTTACTGGGACCACAGGTCTTATTGTCCTGTATTATATTCTTTATTTAGATGGTTCTGAGCTGGTGTTTGTTTTGTGATTATTTCTCAGTCTGTTTGTTTGTTTTTGTTTTGTTTTTTATTGCTGTGAACTGTACACTATGTTATGTTATATAATTATGTATTATTTGTGGAAAAAAAATGAAATGCCAAAAACTGCAGTTCCTCTGGTACAGACTGGCTCCAAACATGAGTCCGGCCCCATGTGTTAACACGTCTAACTTCAAATCATTCAGTAACATGTTTACAGCCTGGTATGAAAACAGTTTGGGCCTCTATGCACAGTTCATTTCTTCATAACTGGTTAACAGCGATCCTCATTAGTCTGTAAAGAGTCTCTGGCCTGTTTTGGTGGATCGTAGTGAAAACACGGAGCTCTCTTATCAAAATATAAGACAAACATACGAATATCAAAAACATGAAAACTGTAAAGACAAAGTTTTAAAAAAGCCTTTGAATGCTTTTACCTCAGTTCGAGTGCTGTTGCTCGGATGAACATGAAGATGAATTCTGGCCTTCCAGACCTGTTTAGTCTGCAGGTCATGGGCGTAGACCAGCACAGCCTTCTCCTTTCCCAGCAGGTTTAGGTGATGCAGGGCGTAGACCCCGCCGTCCTCATTCACACTGAAATCATGTTTATCTCCAACCTGGAACCAGACTTTCCCCCCGCCGCAGACCTGGAAGCTCACTGTTGAAGAGAGAAGACCGACACTGACATCAGCAACATGTGCAGGCCAAGAAAAACATTTGTTTTTATGCAGCAGCTTTTGTCCTACTGAAACAGCTCGTCCTGGTACGGACGTCACAAACAGTTGGACTCACTGTTTCTGCTGCTTTATCTCCAAAACTTTCTTTAGTTTTTGCTGAAATTCAGGATTTTCACTGTGACGAGACTGTTTTATCTGTATTCAGACAAACAGCATGAATAACTCATTCATTTGCTGACACAGCAACACACTTTTGTCATCCAGCAGGGGGCTGTGGGGCTGTGGGGGCTGTGGGGCTGTGGGGGCTGTGGGGCTGTGGGGCTGTGGGGCTGAGGGGCTGTGGGGCTGTGGGGCTGTGGGGCTGTGGGGGCTGTGGGGTTTAGGGCTGTGGGGCTGTGGGGGCTGTGGGGCTGGGGGCTGTGGGGCTGTGGGGGCTGTGGGGCTGTGGGGGCTGTGGGGCTGAGGGGCTGTGGGGCTGTGGGGGCTGTGGGGCTGTGGGGGCTGTGGGGTTTTAGGGCTGTGGGGCTGTGGGGCTGTGGGGGCTGTGGGGCTGTGGGGCTGTGGGGGCTGTGGGGTTTTAGGGCTGTGGGGCTGTGGGGGCTGTGGGGTTTTAGGGCTGTGGGGCTGTGGGGGCTGTGGGGGCTGTGGGGCTGTGGGGCTGAGGGCTGTGGGGGCTGTGGGGCTGTGGGGCTGTGGGGCTGTGGGGTTTTAGGGCTGTGGGGCTGTGGGGGCTGTGGGGCTGAGGGGCTGTGGGGGCTGTGGGGCTGTGGGGCTGTGGGGGCTGTGGGGTTTTAGGGCTGTGGGGCTGTGGGGTTTTAGGGCTGTGGGGCTGTGGGGGCTGTGGGGTTTTAGGGCTGTGGGGCTGTCAGAATTTCATTGCTACACTGTGTGTGATGATATTTTATTAATCAATTATACTTTTTGCTTTATCTATATGACATTTCTTACAGTGCATTTTGCCGCCCATTCACACCAGGGCTGCTTAATAATGACAGCAAATGTAATCAGCGATATTTGACTCGATACTGTAACCTGTGGGAAAGAAGAAGCGTCAGACTGGGGAGGATCTGTGATCATAAAGCTTGTCTGCCAAGGGCCACTGCTGGTCCCTGCAGGCCCCCAGCTTTAGATGTCTGTGGGTACAGAAAGGAGCAACAAGAGGCTTATGCAGCATTGGACTGGCACCCTTTGAAGCCCTGAATGGTTTCCACAGGGAGGGCGACACAGAGTTGCAGCCACCAACCAAAGGACAACATCAGATAGCCTGAAGCGCCCAGAATCTCACCTCCAAATAGCTTTTAAAACTTTTGCTCCTTCTTGATAAATCTTGGTGACTCTCCTTCCATCAGCTGGGCTCAACTAAACTGTGACTTCAGGCTTTTAGAGGAGAGCCAGCGTGCGACAGTGTAAAGGAGAAGGCTTGATCTATAATGCAAGACAACAGGAGAGCTGAAATTAATGCACAAAGGGAAAGTTTTATCCCAATTATGCTGTCTTCCTAAGTATTAACAACTCAACACTGTAACAGCGATGAAACCTGGACACAACCAATCACAGTGGTTTTTTTCTTCAAAGCTGCTTAAGGAGAATTTAAGAGAAGAAAAAAAAGTAACAGAGTAAATTGATGTAAAACCTGAGTCGCATTTGAGGACAGACTGGTGGACCTGGCCCGAGAGTTTATCCAGCCTGTAAATCCCAAAGCTGAAGACGGGATTTGCAGGAGTGAAGCAGAGATGGGAGCAGCTTTCTGCAGGAAGACCATGCAACGCTCTCCTCTTTGTGTGCTTGCCAGCTTTAGCGCACCTTCGCAGAGGAAATGGCTTCTGTGATGCCCGGGGGAGGCGCGCAATGCTGTGACTGCATTTTGCCAGAAATCAGTGCAACTCTGTTGACAGTGTGATGTGAGCAGACACAGCACACTCATGCAGAACAAAGCTGTCAATGGCAAATGTCAGCTCATCACAGCTTGCACATTAACAACAAGTCAGTGCATCCAGAACAGCTTCTTCCACCCCAGCTGGGGGAGACGGGGGGGTGAAGCTTTGTTTCTGCTGCTTCTGACAAGCACTAATAAGCCAAACAGGCCAGTGGAAAGACGGAATTTGATAACACAGAAATGTGCTGATGTGAAATGTTGTGATGTTTGCTTCACCCAGAACAACGTTTCTGTGCTATCTTCAGTCTGTCCTCAATTAGGCACGCAAGTCAGCGTTACACACTTTTAATGACTCACGTTTCTGCAAATGTGATGAAAAATGGTCCAAGCTGGCCTTTTTAAACTGCTTGTTTAATCCCATCACAAACACATTTTATTACATTTCCTCAAAAATCATCAGTTTTGAGGAAAGAAGAATGTGGAGCTGCATTACTGCCTCGTGGTTTAAACAGTGCATCAACCTTCAGCCAGGAACAAAGTGACCTGACTGATGTGTCAGTGAGTGACCGTGTCACCGTTGGAGAGTAATCACAAACCATCTCTAAACTCCCTAAAAATCAGAATCATTTCATTTTCAATTATGTTCAACTGTCAACATGTGAAAGTTGCTAAATTATTCCAACTGAAATATAAAGTTTTGTAGCAGAGGAAGCTACGAGAACACAACGAGCCAAAGAAGATCTGACGCACTTTTATAGAGCAGTGTTATGTCTCCTTAACAGACACCAGACACCAGGATGTGGAGCTCATTCAGCAGACAACAGGCAGGTTGTGGCTCTGTGTCCAGCCATAATCGGCACTGATTTCATTTCCTTTCTCATAGGTTACAGTGACAATCAGTGCAGCTGACTAACGTCAATGCTCTGGACTGTCTTGGATTATAAATAAGACTCATCAGAGGGTCTGTGGGGCTGAAAAGCCTTCGAACCGCCGCTCGACTCTGAACTCAGCAAACACAGAGATATTCACAGGGCCTGACGGGGAAACGGAGACTCGCTGGCAGCCCTGAAGGAAAACTCAGGGGATCACTAACTTCAGTAGAGTTCATACTTCCAGTAATATACATATCTGCTTCTGCTGCTGCTGTATAGTAAATGCATTAAGAATCAACATTTCACTGTTGAGTTTTTTAATTTCTATCAAAGTTTAGGACCCAACAGTCCTCAGTGTATGAAGTTAGAACATTAGACAAATCTCTGTGTCGTGTATGACATGGAACAAAATATTCAGCTTATATTTCACAGACTATTTTTCACATTCACTGTTAATTAATTCACTTCTCAGCTGACAGAAACACGGTTTTATTTTTACTGGTGTTAGAGGTAAAAGTGTTTGATGGAAAGCGCTGACGACGAGCGAAAAATAGCAACTGATGAGAGCTAAGAGCAGGTGGCTGTGACGACGGCAGGGAAACGGCGACACTGCGACCGTGTGAACGAGCGTCTGTCTGCTTGTGTGTAATCCTGTCAGTAACTGTTTGTACATCGTAAATCTTTGCACGAACTGACAACATTTAACAGCATTGTTGTGTCGGATACATTAGAATACAGCTTGAGTGTAATAACGTACATTTCTGTTTAAAGTACTTGTGAGCGATTGTTTCTGGAACCCTGCGGCTGTTTGATTCGTTCTCCTAACTATGAACCATTAACAGCACCTCCATCTCTGCTGCGCCTGGCAGAGAGTATTATATAACACAATAAACAAATACAAACTCTCAATGCAGCTTCATTTATGTCCTCAGGGTTCATGACAACGGTTGTTTCAAGGGACTTCAGAAAGTAACCAAAGTCCTAAAAGTACGATTCGCCATGCGTACGCTGTCTACCACGGTGGGGAGAAAAACAAGAGATTTAAAGGAGTCAGTTTGACCTTGACCAGTTTGGGTTTGAGGTTAAAGAGAAGACAGGAAAGAGGAGAGTAGAGAGACCACGGACAAAACCAAGAAACTCTGGCAGGAAGACGTCCCTCCATGAGAGGAAAACTGTGCAGCCCGAGGCTTTAGCAGCCTCACGGCACTGATCCAGCGTTCACTTTAGGCTACAAAGACAAAGTAAACTTAAACTGTCAGGTCCACAAAAAATTCAGATGCTAGAAAACTAAAAAGCTTAAATAAAACAGAGTCTTCTCTGTGTGTGAGATCGTTATGGGACTGCAAACACTTCCTATGTCAGTGTTATAAATGCACAGTATGTTCCTGAGAAATATTAAAGGCTTCTCAGCCTCCAGCCTTCTGTGACGCTCAATCAAACAAGCTAAAAACAGCAGAATGATTTTCTGTATGAGCTCCTCACCATATGCAACAACAGGGTTGTTTTAAAGCATATTCTTTTCAAACTTTATGAAGCTGCAGTAAATATCTATCAAACTGTTTCATGTCCATCAGAAATAAAGACATCGGACTGAATTTAATAAAAGGGACAATTTGGGCCTGATGCACTCACAGAAGTCTTTGTGACTGAGGAGTCCTGTGGGTGCTATTATTATGTCAGCATATCAGGAGGAAAATCTTAATGCCATGTTTGATCCTTCAAGAACAAAAACGTGACAAACTGCTGCTTATATCAGCCATAAAACTGATTCATTGGACAAAGACAGGAGCGACGCTAACAAGCTTCTCACAAACACTCTGTAAATATAATGTGAGTGTTTGACAGAATACTCTGTGATGTGTCCCTCAGCATGTTAGCTTTCACACTAAACTGGCTCATTAACCAAAAAGGAAAAAATGCATCAACCGGTGGAATAAAGTGAACTTAACCGAACTGAAACTAAGAGCTAACTGTGCCAACCTTCATCAGCAGTAAGTCCATCCAAACTCTTGATATTAGCCTCATGCTGCTGAGGCAAAAATGTTTCTTTTAACAGTCTCAGAGTTCATGTTTCCCCGAAAGTTGGAGACTCACCCTGACCCTTAATCAGCAATCATCCCCCAGCATCAGACTGCCACTGCTTCTACACTTCACTGTAGATGTACTCTGGCATCATGTTTGCCTCTAGTATGACTGTGAAAACCTCGGAGTCGTGTTTGACCAGGATATGTCATTTAAACTGCACGTTAAACAGTTCTCCAGGCCTGCCTCATCTGATCTGCACAAGTTAAAATCATGAATTCCTGCAGACTGATGCACAAAAGTAGTCCATGCATTTGTTATTACTGCGCTAATCACAGTTGTCCTTAAAGCTCCCTGAAAGGCCTTCAGTTAATCCAGAACGCTGCAGTAGGAGGCTTCATTGCTCACCCACCCAATTGATGAGCGTCTGTCTCACAGTGCAGAGGGTGGAGTGAGTCACTTTTGGGAAACTTCATTTTTCTTCTTCATTGGTAGATAACGTGTCACACATCTGCAGCAGCTCTGTAAGCCTTTTCACATGGATGCACTTATTTTGCATTAGCCATACTTTGGTCCTGCGTCAAACTTTCAGCTAAAACCTTAGTTTTAAAAACTGTTTATTGAGGTGCTGATTTGATTTAACACTGCTGGCTGTAATCAGACCTGAATGAGTCGACCTGGCAGTTCATGTACAGCTAGTTATTTTTGGTGGAGAGCAAAAGCTTCTTAGCACAGATACGTTTTTGTTTCGTTTTTTATGGTTTGGTTTAAAATTGCATTTTTTTGAAAACCTGACACTCTTTAGTTTGATATACATTCTAAAAATAGAACAAACTGGGAACGTATCGACTCTGTTTTCACAAAAATGTACATTATTTTCAGATTTAAATGTTAAGGTTAAGGACATTGTACGGTGATCTAAACCATCTTACATTACTTATGTGAATGGCAGCTTGCTTTAACATTAAAACGCAGCTAACAGACAATCACAGCTTGTTTTCCTGTTGGCCTCTGAGGGTGTTGAGATTCTGCACCCTGCACTCTGTCTGTACCTGCTTGGTGTAAATGCTCATACATTATCCATGCCCAGCTCAAAAACACTCATGCTGCTACATGATTTTAGAGCCGTGTGATTTAACACCCCCATCCTCCTACTACACAGAGGGAACTGGAGCAGAACTAAGCGTGGGGCTTTTAGATGTTGCTGGGCAGCAGTGGGTGATTGCCCAGTTCAACCACCTATTTTCAGACAGCTCAGAACATCAACATGGACAGCAGGGAGCAGCAGCCTGAAGCTGCAGGTGTGCACAAACAGCAGATAATGTTTCACAAAGTTTTTTGTTTTTTGTGAACTGAAGTATTTTCACAGCATGCTCTGCAGTTTGTGTCGTGTCCGGTTTATGTTGGCGGTCACTCTATGCTCCTCCCACAGATGGCTGAAACTACCACTGTCAGTACTCACTCTTTAGTACTCACTCCAAGGGATTACCTCACAACCGTGGGGTAATCGGTTAGCGACCGTGGCTAACCGACCGTGGCTCAGGGGGTTGGGAAGGGCACCTGTAACCGGAAGGTCGCCGGTTCGATCCCCGGCCTGTCTGTCCTGGTCGTTGTGTCCTTGGGCAAGACACTTTACCCTACCGCCTACTGGTGTTGGCCAGAGGGGCCGATGGCGCGATATGGCAGCCTCGCTTCTGTCAGTCTGCCCCAGGGCAGCTGTGGCTACAACCGTAGCTTGCCTCCACCAGTGTGTGAATGTGAGCGTGAATGAATAATGTCATTGTAAAGCGCTTTGGGTGCCTTGAAAAGCGCTATATAAATCCAATGCATTATTATTATTATTAATATAAAGTACCCCGAGTGCCCTGAGATGACTGTTGTCATCGCTGTTAAGTCAGTACTCGCTGACCTTTGCATGTAATTAAATCTGTAATTAACCAGCTGGAGTTCATAATATTGCTGCACAAATCCTCGGCTTTTATTTTGTATTTTCAATGATTATTGGTGCTGTGCTAGTTCATCATTTATAAAGTGATTGCATTTTAAATTGAATAAAATGTGTTGACTTTGATCCTGAATTAAGAGTAGCAGTATTAATTACTATAATTCTCAAGAACCCCTCTCAGTCCTGAATGTGCCCACGGGATCAATGCATTACTGGCGTCCAATCAATATCTTTGCTGGAAGCAAATGATCCTAACTGTAGTAACCCCTGAAAAGTCTGGCATGCACTCCTCTCTGCAATAACAAGAAGGCACAGGGAGAGAAACCAGGACAGAGTACTGTTTGGGAGATTTCCTGCAATCTTTGTTAGGACTGACAGCAGCCCAGTGTTTTCCTCAGGTTGTTAGTGGGGTCAGAGTAAAACGCTGGAAAATCACATCCTGGGCCACACTGGGACCCCCAAACTCTCCACTGACACAAACACTAATGAAACAGTTTGAGGGCTGGAAGCGCCTCAGGGCATGTGAGGGCCGATTCATTACACGTGTGACTGACTGGAAATCCTCCCACAGCAGCTCAAATCATTTCACTGGCTGTCACACACTAGACAGAGAAGAAGTCTGACCAAGTCTGCCAGCCTAACTAAAGTTGTTCAAGTAGAAAAATGCAGCTTCAGGTATCGTTAGCTAAAAAATGATGTAATATACAAATTATAACACTGCTGAGTTTGGTACGGTATGGTTATCCAAACATTCAGAGAAAGCATTGGATGGTTGTCTGGGTTTAAATACACAGTCAGATACAAACTGTTTTGCTGCTGTCAAAGAAAATCTTTGAAGAACCATCCATTCATCTTTTTCTGCTTATAGGGTCTCACAAAGCTTAGCTCGCAGGTGATGCTAGCAACCAGCGGGCTCGCTAAACTCTGTTAATTCTGTTTACCAAGAAAACTCAGCTACAGGCTTGAAAAGACAAAAGTTCACAAGAGTTAAGAGTCCAAATACCAAAGAAGTTTAAATAAAAGTTAGTTAATAGCTACTGTTATTCATTAACAGCAGCAAGGCTGTTTTTTAATTGACACAGACTGTTCAAGGCAAACAGTGTGTTAATGTCATGTTTGCAGGATGCTGTGAGAACACAGACTTTGACCTGATGAGACCACTGTGATTGGTAAGTGATTTTAGATGAAAGATTCAGTTCCTGTATGACATGGTAGGACTAACAGTTAGATCAGAAATAAATACCAAACCAAACACTTTGAAAACCTGGTGCACCAACGTAACGCCTTCATAAACATGCGCTGAGAGCCACCCTGTAACAATAATATACAATGAGAAGTACAACACTGTTTCTCCCAGAAAAGAACGAACCCGGACTTTGATATGACAAACACGTCCGGGGCTGGGGGCACCAGGAGTAGCCAATTACGTTTCAGTGGGAGCAGTGCCACCCCTTTAGCCCCGTCCCTGCTAGTAAAAATCAAATCCTGTCCCCTACAGAAACCAGCTAGAGTGAAGCGAAGGTCAGACTGAAGACGCAACAGGGTGTAACAGGCTGTCTGATGTCAGCCTGCTGCGACTGTTGATTTAAGAAAACGTTCGAATCATGATCAATGCGAGCTTGGCCGACTTTGACGAGCCGTAGCCACGATTTCATGTTCCAAACTCAGTATAAAAGTATTAAAGATAAAACAAACAAGTCAAACCCAGAAACCTGTGACACGGTGGCCTGACTGAACACACATGGAGATAAAAAGGACACACAAATGAAGGCTCATGTGAACCTGCACATACAGACATTCACACACACACACACACACACACACACACAAAAATCAAACAAAAAAAACAAACAGGATTAAAGCCTCACTAGTGAATCATCCAAAGTAACTTTCTGTTTGCTGAATACTCACAAACACTGCTGAACTTTGAGGCTCTGTGTGTGTGTGTGTGTGTGTGTGTGTGTGTGTGTGTGTCTCAGTGACAGCTGGGTGTTGCTAGATAAACTCAGTCTAGGAGCGAAGCCAGAGGCCAACTTCTTCTTCTCTCTGTCAGCCCAGCCCATGGAGGCAGAAAATATGGAGGGCATAATATTTCATGAATTTAAATTAAATTAAGAGGCTCCTGCTAGGCCAACAACTTATCAGAAAACATCAGAAAGTGATATGTGGCCTTTTATGCACCAAATTCTGGTTCATCTCCTGTAAAAATGAACAGTTTCTAGATCTAAATGAAGTGAATGGTAACAATGTGTCTGCATTAACCTGTTTAAATAACTAAACATCTTTTTCTCCACAGTTTCCAAAAATGGAGGATTTCCCCAACAGCGTGTAAATACAAAAACTTTGTGGATTATTGTGCACAGTGGAAACGAAAACTTCACTTCATCAGCTTTGCTCTCGCCTCTGTCAGTGCGCCCCAGGGTGGCTGTGGCTACAATGTAGCTTGCCATCACCAGTGTGTGAATGTGTGTGTGAATGGGTGGATGTCTGGATGTGTAGAGCGCTTTGGGGTCCTTAGGGACTAGTAAAGCGCTATACAAATACAGGCCATTTACCATTTACTCAAATAAGCCTATCCAAGTGTCGGTATTATGTCGTTTAACACATGAAGTTATGATACAATTACAATTTTAGTCATTTGGTTTTTCCTCCCGTTTATTGTTAGGGGCTTTCTGGAAACACAGCTGTGCTCTCAAAGGCTGCTCTCCTTCCATCACGTTTTGTACAATTATAGGCGGGGCTGCTTGGAGTAGCAGGCAGGTGTTGGCTAGGTTGCTAGCTGGCTGCTAGTCTGCAACTCAGCTACTGAACTGGACCTCTGGACTGTCTATGTGCTGTTGGTGCCCCGCGGAGCATTTGGAATACAATTATCTGAAATAATACAGTCTATGCTCCAGCTCTGGTGAGTGAAATGTTTATATTTTATTTCATCCTAATTAGCATTATCCATTTTTGCTAACCAAGATTGCTAGCAGTAGCTGCTAACCTAGCATTTTTGTCTAAATATGGCTGTTTTTGGCTTTAAGTCTCATCAGCTCCATACAAACATACATGACTAGAATTCCCTCAGATACGTCGATGTATAAATCTGGAATGAACATTTACTACCTTCTGAAATGTTAAGAAAAGAAATTAGCATCTCATTTAATTCTTGAAACAATTCTTGATGAAGTAATTATTTGTTATGTCTAATCTTTTCTTTTAATTTAATTTACACAAGCTAGTTTTCCTTTCTGATTTGGTAAGCTCTTTGATCTTGTCTTTTATTGTCTTTTTCCAGTTTTTGTATTTTTGCTTAATCCTGCTGTATTCATTTAATCTCAGATCAAGTCTATCTCTATTATTTGATTTTATTCATTTTGTATGTTTTCAGACCAAAACCCTAAAATTAAATAAAAAATACCAACACCAAAAAAACCCCCTCTGTGGTTCTTATGTCTTCTAACTGCTCAGAGGGACAATGCTTCCTTTTCCAAACCACTTTTCCTTGACCTCGACAGAAAAACATCATCCAAGACATCCAAGATAAGAACTTTGAAAAAGAGAAAAGCGGAGTGCTGAGAATCCGGACGACCTCACACTGCTTACACTACCCTCCATAATTATGTGACGTTGATATGAAACTGCAATGTGCAGAAGATGGACTGCAAAATGCAATGTAATGTTCTTACCCTGTTATTTCATGTAGGTCGTTTAAATGAGAACATCCTGTGAAAAATGACGCTTCATTGCAAAGACTGGAATTTGAAAGAAGAAGAAGAACATATAGGACCAGATTTACTAATGACCTGCAGCAGCGCATTTTCTTTTTTTCTATTTTCATGAATTGTTGGATGTAGGGCTGCCACGATTAGTCGACTATCAAAATCGTTGACGACTAATTTAATAGTTGACATGTCGTTTGAAGCTTTGTAAGATCCGGAAAGACACAGGAGTAAGTAGCAGGATTTAAAAGTGTAATAATGGACTGAAACAGTAGATGGCAGCAATGCATCTACAAGGATGCCAGCTGCCGTGAAAAGCCAAAGAAGAAGAAGAAGAAGCAGTCTCCGGTACCATAGCTGTGTCAAATTCATAGGCTGCATCCTGCTGAGGCCGCATTTGTAGGTCGACTACGTCACAGCGATGCAACAAAGGCTGTCCATATTCGAAGACTCCTCCAAATGCGGCCGACAAATGCGTCCTTCATTTCCCCAGATTTGTAGGATGGGTCGGGTGTGTCCTTCGTGGCCCAACATATCCCAGGATTCAGAGCACGGCCCAGCCAATTCCAGTTTCCAACAATGGCGGCAGCTACTTAGTTTTAATATTACTCTTATTACTCTTTCTGGGTCACAAAATAAACTTTTAACATATTTTCAGGTGAGAATGTAGCTGTGTAAACTTCAAATATCTGCTCGGTTTATCAAGACATCACATATTTGCAAAAGTGCGCCGAAGTTTTTGGAGACGTCATTCTCTCCTTTCATAAAAGGTGGTCCAGTGTGCTCTAAGTTATAGGAGGTAAAAAAAGGAAGCACTGTCACTCCTTTCCCAAGATATTTGGAGAATTCAAACAGCTCTTATCATGGCTGCCATGGAGCTACTTCTGGGTCACTTTTCTCAGCTAGGAACCTTCATAAGCAAAATAGCCTATTTGAATGTACGCAGTGCTTTCCTTTTTCCTCTAGGGGTGGGACTGAGTGACACAGCCCTGCCCCCCCAGACAGAAGCTGCAAGGAGAAGCGTGCAAAATCAATCAGCTCCAGCTCTGAAAGGCCAATATGTTGCTAATAAACACACAGAGCAGAGTGAATGCTGAGCCGCTAGTCAGACAAAAGCAGTCATCACTCTGTGGTCCCATACCTGCATTACACACTCTGTCAGGGTATTACCATGTGAAGAGAGCACCGGGCTGATGGATGAATCACCAGGCAATAAGAGCTGCAGCCTCTGAGAGGCCACGGCTCAACCACTATCATCACCTGCTGTTCACAGGACCTTCCATTTACTGACCCACCATGTCTTCCTGCTAAACAGCTGGCTGACTTGATGCACTCGGATATGTGTTGAAGGGAAAAATCTCTCCTTAAACACACTTCACACATGGCTGCAGTCCAGCAAACAGGCAGCTTTACAAAGAAGCCGGCCTGTTTTCTGTCGCTGCTCTTCATACATTTTTAATCAGTTTGGATGCTGTAAAGCAACTGCAGTATGCTTAAAGTAATGAAAGGGTTTTGTTCTGGCATCCTTAAATGAAAGGATTTATATTTCTAGCTTTCAGTCATGTTTCCTCTGTTCTCTCATTTAAACAGTGGGCGATGTATGCTGGCTTTGTGTATTCTTTTCATGTTAAAATTCTGAAACTGTGTCTAAATGCTTCTCACATCATAGGCCCCTGAGATAGCTATACCATACTGAAGCTAATTCCTGTATCTGTCTGCACTGTATGTTTGGTTAACAATCCCATCTTTTACACCAGCGTGCTGTCTTTTCTTGATTCTGTTACTACTGGATCTGAACAACCTCTTTCCTTGGGTGTCAAGCCAATTTTTTTAAATCCAGTGTTTGTTTGGGGGGGGGGGGGGGGGGGGGGGTGAAGGTTTGGTCTTAAACTGCATCATCAAAGCTTGGTTAACATACAAACAGAACTGGCCTTTGGGATGGAGACACCTAGGGGCACCAAAACCCCACATTTTTAGGAATTATGTTCATTTTTGTACTACTCTGCATGTCAACGTTCGTATTCGGGGGGAAGTGTGTGCTGAAATCTTGGCCTGAATATCTGCTGGCTCCAACAGAAGACCTGATAAATTGGCCACTGCTCCCAGAGGCTAAGTTAGCCAATGGGTTACAAAATTGTAGAGCCAGGTGCTATTACAGCATGGGATTACTGAAGCTGCCATGTGCAGTTTGTTCCCTGCACTGTGCTTCCTTGGGAACTTGGAGGCGAAAAAATAATATACATAATACCGTATTTTTTCGACCATGAGGCACATTAAGCAATACAAAACAGATAAGTCAAACTTTACTCAACTCAGTCTTCCTGCTTCCTCCACTTCTGTACCATTGATTCATTAGTGTTGAATCCTCTGGCAGCTACTCTATTCCCATGTTGTTGCAGTATATTAATGACTAACCTGGTATTGTGGATGGATTATCTCAGTTGTTCTCCTGACTGAAGTTTGGTCCGTTTACAGCATCCTGCCATGCGATTGCATTTGTCCCTAACCATCAGGAACCCTCACGTTAACTTTTATCGAGTGGAAAAAAGTTAGCGTTCATCCTGCAGCTTCACTGTGTTTATGCTATGCTAACATAGCTGTGTCGCTAGCGATCACGCAGCACATCATTATATAGCAGCTAGCCCAACTTCAGTAACCCTACAAACGTCACTGCTGTTTAGTTTTCTGTCTTCATTTATGTTGGAAGTGATAGCAGAGCTGTACGTTTGAATGTTTCAGAAATCTCTCAGTCAGAACATGCTATAGGGCTTTGAAACGTGATGTCACGGGATTCTGGCCTGATGCATCATTTTCCGGGGCCAAACAAAGCACAAGCGAAAAAGGAGCGAAGGCACACACAACAGCCATGGTTCGTACTTGCTGTGTGGTTGGCTGCAATGTTCAATCGCACGACCGGCACGGGAATACGCTTGAGAATGGTTTGTCTTTTTATTCTTTCCCAACCTGGAAGCAACATGAGGCAGCTCATATAGCGGACCTTACCAAAGCCTGGATAGCCGCCGTGAGACGAGCTGATATCCAGTTCTCTTCCATCTCCAGATATCTGTTGGTGTGCTCCAGACATTTTCATTCCAGTAAGTTCTATATATGTTCATATCACTCTTTATAGCTTAATAATATTATCGTTGGTGGTCTCGGAGGTTATAGAAATTGCGAACAAACATCGAATGGAGTGACTCTGCAGACATACATGCTATGTAACGATTCGCTAATTCTTTCGCACAACTGTAGGGAAGCCTGCCTATGAAATGTATGTAATATCTTGCCCGATTATCAATGTGGTAGTTTGCATCAACTTTACAATTATGGACACATAATATGACAACGAGATTTTAGCAGTTCATTGATTAATGTATAACATTAATTGTGGTGGGGATGAACCATGGCTATTACACTCGATGCACTCCAGCTGACTTACCTTGGTTTGAATGACGATGTACTCACAGTTTGAAAACAGCCAAATCTTGCACCCAGCCGTTAGTAAATTGGATGTGCGCCATTGTGCGTAGGACAATGGCAGTAAGTCGTCGGGGTCTTTACTCCACTGCCATATTTCATATGGGTCCACATTAGCGATGCACTCTACTTTTTGCAAGTACCGCCGCTTCGCCTCTGGATGCAATTGGTCTCTATACAGTCCATTTTCTTTTGAGCTGCTTTTAAGCATGTTTCTTGTAGTCGTCGTTCCAACACAGTGTGTTTGTTTTGATTCGTGGCCCCGGAAGATGGCGCCGCGCTCCCACAATACATTGTGGCGTGACGTCAACTCCAAAGCCCTATATCATGTTTAGGTGGAAGCTAGCGAGCTGCTAACTGCTGCTAACTTTTAACTCTGTTAAATTTAATAAATTCTGTTTTCATGGATGCCTGGATGTTAAACTTAATTGTTACACCTGGTAAAGCAGCAACACTGATCATTTTATTAAAGATGAAAGAATTTAGACAGTTTTTAACTCTCAGTGATGCTGCAGTGTTTGTTTGACTTTGGGACCTGAAGCGGACGGAGTTTAGGACCCAGATTACTCCGCGAGGCTCCTGACTACGGTAGCCGTAATGCTCCAACAATCCATCAAGTGGTGCGGCTTCATAGTTTACCAAAGTCGGACTAAAACACTTTTTGACAGATTTCTGAGCGCCGTGTACCACATAAAATCGGTTCGAGGTCAGTAAGCATAACCAGAATTCATACATAAAGAGCACCGGATAATAAGGCGCACTGTTGATTTTTGAGAAAATTAAAGGCTTTTAAGTGCGACTTATGGTGCGGGAAATACAGTATGTTTTTAATATATAAGGCTGGGAGGTGAGGAGGGCTCAGTCCAAACAGCACACTGTTCTGTGTTCTGTATCGTATCTTAGTGAATTCTGCTGTGGTGCATTAGCATAAATTAACACTAACACTCAATCGCTGACTTGTTCACAGATATAAATCAGCTTTATGAATGTGATATAAATCTGCTTTACGGTGGCTTTTCCATCATTCACACACACAGGCACACACACAGTGATATGAGCAGAGCTTGCTGCAGAGTGAAGTGGTTTAAGGAAAGCCTCATCTTAACCAGAGCTCCCATCTGTTATTCCTACAGTGTTGGACAGACAATCGATATCTGTAGCGCAGATCTGCGACAACTGCTGATTGTCTTGGTGGACTCTCACAGCTAAATGAGATTTACTTCATTATGCTGCTTTATTTAATTGTAACAGCGCCAGGATGGAACCACAAAATAGCCTCGGGAGAAATCAGGCTGGTCACTGGACCTGCGGTCACAGAGTGTTTTCCAATTCGTTTGTAATAGAGCGATTCCAGGAACTGTCCATTTATAACAGCACAACAGGCAAACCAATTACTCTGAAGCTGAATCATATTAATCATCTGCTGTCATTGTGTTTTACAGGTGTTTTCACTGCCTTCAACAGTGAGTCAGACGGGAACATTAGCTTCAGCAAAGACTCGTCTTGAGGTCCTTCGTTCTTTTCTGTTGTGATTCAGTTTAAACAGAGGTGGCTCAGCTCTGCTGTATGTCGACTGAGACAAAATCAAACACAACCAGCAATCGCACGAACTCTCCATGTTATGTTTGTTAAGGCTGTGATCAGTGCCCGCATTGATCAGACACACACGCAAACACAAATTAGAAATGCAAACAGACAGATTAGCCGAGTGGCTTAAAGCAGAACACGCAGCCATGTTCAGGCTGAACCACCCACTCAGCCTCTCGTTTCTAATAAACCGGAGCACGGAAGAGTGGCTGCAGCGCCGGGACAAACACTGGAGAGTCACTGGAGATAGTGGGGACATGCACACTCATCCTTAAGCATATTTACCTTAGTGGACTATAATGACTGCCACCCTTTTCCTATAAAATGACACAGTTTTCATACATATACATATACACAGACATCCATATAGGCACGATATAGAAACTAACTAAATACAGCCTAAAAATGGTTACATTTACTCATATTGGTAATATTTTTGTTTTAATAGACAATAGGTGATTTAGACACGTGTTTATTAGAGCTAAATGCCAAATCTTAATATTTCATGGTTTAAAGATTTTAAAACTTGTTGTTTATGAGATTCTTTATGATCCGTTTCTTTTGAACATAATAATTCAGATCATACTTCCTGGTTTCATTCAGGTACGCTGCCTTTCCTTCTCACCACAAACAGGTAACGGCAGAGGGCTGCCACTCCCTGAGCCTGGTCCAGGATTCATATTTAAAAGTGAGTTCGTCGTCACGTGGTTACTCACAGGTAACGTCTGGACTCTCTCCAATATTGTTGGTTATTTACATGGAAATATAAAATGTTCCCCGATGAGTGATTTTAATATGGATCACAATGTTAGCGTCACACAATTAAATGATAGTGAAAATGTGCTCTCCACCAACAGTACCCACAGCAAAGCAAATCAAGAGCTCCCTAAATCAGCACCTGACCACATGCCTGCGTTTGCCAATTACAGCTGTTCCCTGCACTGCACAGCATGAAGTTCCCTACATGTAGTTTGGTCGCAACGTGTTCAAAGGAAAATCGACAAAATTAAAATATCTGGCACAGCAGAGAGGGAAGAGATTATCCCTTGAAGTAGACCATCACTCGTTGTTTGGAAATACTTCAAATTTAACACAAATGATGTTAAACAAGAAGAAATCACATGTGCCTGAAAACACAACCCAAATTACAGGATAATTGATGCATTAAGGCCAAGAAAAACAATGCAGTTGTTATTAACATGAATCATCCAACATTAACTCCGTCATCCATCAGACTGGCCTTAAACAAATAAAGCTATTGCTTACATAGCTTAAGAAGCTCTTGGCTTGGTTTCACAGTTTGTTTTGGTCCTTATTAAACTGAACTGTGAGTCAACCCAGAAAATACAGCAAGTGACCCTGCTCCATTAGTAAAGTCACATATCGTCACATTGCCTCCACCATGTTTGCCACATGATGTCCATCAGCTGGACCACGAGCCCTTCCTTTCCTTTCACGTTCTTTTATTTCAGATTGACAGAGCTTCTTTGTTTTTTCATCCATTCTCTTCCATTTATCCTTGTGAGGGTCGCTGGAGCCTATCCCAGCTACCACAGGGCGAGGGGCGGGCACACCCTGCCAGGTTGCCAATTAACCTAACCCCATGAATCGCATGTCTTTGGCTGTGGGAGGAGTATCTGGAGAGAACCAGCGTAAACACAGGGAGACATGCAAACTCTACAGCTAGATGGTGGCATTGAACTCAGGACCCTCTTACTGTGAGGCAACAATGCTAACCGCTGCACCACTCTGCTGCACCACCCTGCTGCCCCACGTTTTAGATTATTTGTAGCAAAATCCACCTGCCTTTCTATTCTGAATAGAATCATGATGCCAGCAGTGGCTTGTATGTCATACTAATCGTTCAGGACTTACATCCATGAGGACGTTTGTTAACTGTGGTGAACGTCCTTGAGAAAGTTGGTGACATGGTGACATGCTGTGAAGATGGTTTTCTCAGTAAAGACATGTGTGAATGTTACAGTTTTCTTGGTAAAGAAAACCTTTAATGTGATCGTATTATTCAAACCCTTTGTAAAAACCCTAAAGCAGCACTCACTGTTCAGTGGCTTCATTTCAAACCCACAGTGTCCCATTGCTCGGATGTCAATTACGGCTGTTTTGTCACACATAATATTAAGTTGTCCTTTTCCTGCAGTGCCTGACACACAAAGCAGGCAACAGTGTGACTGGTTTGCTACTCCTGACTTGCCTTACAGGGACGCTGGGAGTCATATTTAAACAGTGGGCAAGCTTGTGACTTCACCACCCTCCAATCACTTAATACAAACCTTTTTGTTTCTAACAAAGAACAATTAACTCTTGACTCCAACTTTGCTGTGGCCAGTGCACACGGCACTGATACAAGCACACTCGGTGCATAACAGCAGTGTTTCATATCCTGCAATCAGAATGGGTTTGGTGCTGTATAGACATACATTTGAAAATAAACAAAACTCATCTTTTTATATCATGCTTCTCTGGAGCCAGACTCATTTTTGGAAGTGGTCATAATCAGTAGATTTCCGGGCGTTTTCTTTGGAAATTGGCTGCTTTCCCTCATTTTCAGTCCAGTTCTTGTACCTGACTGTTTTCAGAGGAATGTTTTTTTTGTTAAGCCCTGATACTGACACATGAATCACTCCAATAAAAAACAACACCCCCCCAAACTTACCAGATGAACGAGTATTGTGGCAACACCTGAGCCATCAAACCAAAGAGCAATTTTGAACTGTATCTTTTGAATCTTGTGTTATCTTATGCCAAAGAAAACACAGCTTGAAAGGAATAAATCAGTATTTTTGCACCAAAAAGGTGAAACCCAACAAACTATGTACAACAGTTTAACAGTATATGAAAGCTATGTCCATAAGAAAGACTGGCAGTGCCTTTGTTTTTCAGCATAGCATTGATCAAAGAAAGTGCCAATGTGGATAGAAACAAAACCCCCAGTAACCCCAGTATAACAGTGTCAGTTATGGGCCTGCCTCCTCACAGCCGCGGCCGTTACTGCATTATTAACATTACTGAAGCCGTGTGGCATCAGCTCAACACAGAACATAACAAAAGGCACCAAACATCCAAGAAAAGCTTTGAATGTCCTTCAAGAAGCAAGCAGACGTATAGATGAAACTGCTGAAAGCTTTCCTATGAGAGTTCAGGCTGTGTGCAGAACGAAGGCGACTTTACCAAACGCTGATTTCAAGCTGGTTCGAACGGTCCAAACTCTGCTGTGCATTTCCATGTATGACTGCATATATTTGGCTTTTCCTCACAAGATATAAAAATTGTTTTCCTCTCATTTGTCTTTTTTCATTTTTGTTGTCCATAGTCTCTCTCTGTGCCCTCCACCCCCACCACACACACACACACACACACACACACACACACACACACACACAGCTGATTGCAGTAGATAGCTGCCCCTCACTGAGCCTGGTTTTCCTGCAGGGCCTTTCTGTCCTCTCTCTAATATTGTAGGTCTGTACCTTACAATGCAAACAGATCACTGCTGTTGTGAAGTCTATAAATCTAAGAAAAAGTGAACTATTGGTATCATTTTATAACTCGTAGTTAAATGTTTCACACACAGCATGCCTATATGTTCATAACCTACAGGAGTCTTTCTTACTCATCTAACACATTCAGATGCAATTACAATGATCAAATAGTTGTTTTCTCTTTGACCAGTAATCATCAATAATTTGGCAAAAAAAATGTAAAAGAAATTCCAGGGATTTTAATTCCCCTGGTCAGCGATTTTCAGCAAAATTTAACGCTTAACACCAACACATCCGGTGAAACTAGTCTGGCAACAGAACACAGAAAATACCAAAAGGTCCACAGACTTTTGGTCATGGACTGTTGGATCATGCGGCACTATAGCAGAGGGCATTTCTTTGAAGAGAAGTCTGGCTTTGTGAAACTGCCACATACTGTTCACCAGCAACTTTTCTTCCATTTCCACACAGCCCTGCATCAAGAGCAGTGCCAGTTAAAATTCTTCACACAAGGCCATCTATTCCCCGTCAGAGAGCGAAAAGGGTTGGACACAGGAGACGGAGAGAGAAACGAAAGAAAGAAAGAAGAGAGACGCACACAGACAGCCACGGGGGAATGTGGACTCTCAAAGCCAATGAGACAGTGAAGATCTCTACTTTTAGATCTGTGCCTGAGCAAACATGAGACTACTACCAATTATCACCTCCTGCACCTGCCAACACACACACACACACACACACACACACACACACGTGCGTTGCATGCCTTGTTCCTCCCCAGTCTAACAGTGGGACTCTCCTTTCAGCAGGGCTGCTGGGTGTTAATGAACCCATCTCCTCGTGTTAATGAAGCCATTCACAGGTCCTCTCCTGCTCCCTCCCCCTGCTCCTCTCCCCCTCCATAACCTCCCGACTTTCTACATGCTCTTTAGACTTAAAAGAGTTTCATGTGAAATAAAGCTTTAATCTAGCTCAGGAGCAGACATTTAGAGTCATTGTGAGGGCAAACATCTTCTCCCCTCCGTTTTCCTCTGGGCTGCACACACCAAAGGGAACGCAGAGGAAAACGCTGCAGGGAAATCTGTGAGGGAGAAACCTGAGAGGGTTCAGGCGGTATGCTATCAGGTTATATGATGTAAACGGGATGATAGCTGTGTGTTCTTGCTCTGAATATGATCCTGGGGGAGTAAATGACATAAGTCTAGTTTCTGGAGAAAATCGATTGCAGTGCTGGGAGGGACGGAGAAGCCGAATTCATCACAGAGATAAACGGTGTGACAGTACCTGAGGGCCTGTGTGATGGCTTTTTAAATACAGTGGAGCAGTGGACTTCCTGTTCAGGCTGCTGTCCTTAGCATCTCTACACACCGATGGATGTAGGGACCCAGATGTCTGCATGCGTGTAACCTTTTCAGCACTTCAGATTAACAAGAACAGAACATTTTGCATTTTTTCTTGATATTTCTACGTTTTCTTTTTTAACTAGATGAATATTTGCAGACTTACTGATTTTCTGTTTCTACTATCTGGCCTCACACATCTCTGCGGTCTCACAGAACCCAAATCAATCAGCTCAGTAATTACTGATAAAAATCAGCTGACTGCTGGTTACTGCAGCCTGGCTGCTGCACACAGCACGCGCCGCCTCACTGTTCAGTCGGCCATCTTCAATAGCATTTTGTCCTTTTGTACACCGTGCAGTTCATGAAATCCATTGTGCTTAAAAAGATGCACAACATAAATGTGTGTTACAGCAGCAGGGTTGATCGATCTGAGGAACTAAGATTCATCATTAGCTTGAACTTCTGACACAGAGTGGATGTATTGAGCAAAGCTATGATTTGCTCTTTTTTACAAATTTGAAATCATCTCACTGATGACTGGTGTATCTTTGCTAGGTCATCACATCACATTGCCCTCCAACCTCACTCTACACTGTAACTACAGCAGTTATGTTTTTGTAAGAATGAGCTAAACAGACACGTTTTGCATAGTTTAAATTCTCAGATCAGTGACGTCAAACTCCAGTTTATAACATGAACCTGAAGACTTTTGTTAAATGAGATGTTAATCACAGATCCAGCGTACAAGCAGTGGGAATTTGCTTCCTGTACAGAGTGACTGAAGCTTCATTTAGAGATAAGCAGAGCTGCAGCTTCTTTGCAACGAAAGGAAGTTGAGGTGATTCAGGCATGTGACCAGGATGACTCTTTGACAATATCCAACGGGGACAGAGTGAAGTTTGGGTATCTCTATTCAGATCGATGCCTCAAAATCTTTTTAACACTACTCTGACGTATTATTACATTTTAAGACTGTGTGTTTTATCGGCACTGGCCTGGATAACAAATAATAAATGGTTCTGGTGTGGTTAGTGTAAGGGACCTGGCTAAGATTTGGGTAAAAGGCTGATACAGAAGAAAACTGCATAAAGCTGCAGCTGCTCCACCTCTGCACGTTCTGCCTCGGTGCATTAGGGCCACACCAGTGACTTTCTGTGTATTTCTGCTTCTTTGGTGCTGAGCAGGTACTGTGCAGTGCTTTATCACTGACAACTCAAAACAGGAATAAGCTCACTTAAGCTGAGGGAAGCAGCAGAGCAGGTGATCATTTTCTGGTGGCTTGCTACTGCAATCATTGGGTTTCCCATTAGATGTCTTTTGATGCACACTTAATACAAAAATCTGAATTAATGAAGCAAAAAAACAATTTAAGCATAAAGTATTAGCTGTTTTGTTTGCTTTAAGACAGTGGGTCAACTTAAAATTGGCTTTGATTCACATGTCTTGCATTAAAAAGAATTACTCTTCAGCTCTGGTTGTCCTCATCTGTGCAGGAACATTAAAAGCCTGCTGTGTCTGAAACAAAGTGACGGACGCTGCTTTGTTTCAGGTGATGGAACAAATATTAAATCTGCTTCATTTTGTTCTCCGTCAGACTCACTGAGGCCAAACTGGACTAACTGGACTAAACACAGTGTCATCACATTTGGCCCAGACGTCTCTAATCCAGGCTCCAGGTGCTTGTTTTGCTCTTTAATTTCCACACATATACGTCCCTGCTGCTCTTACACTTATAACGTCTTACACACTGCATGTGTTTAGGCTTTATTTATTTATATATTTATTTATTTTTTAAACATATCTTACATTTCTATTCTGTTTGGAGTCATAATCCATAATCCGTAATAATCCGTGCTTTGGCTTTCAGACCTCTGCTGAATCAAATCAGTCATTGTTGTGTTTTTTCACTGTTGCTCCTTTGTGAGTGCAGACAAAGAAAAACTAAGTTGAGACCTAAAGAAAATAATTACTGCAAAATCTGATCGGCTTTAGTTCCTGCTGCTGAAGTCGGAGCGAATATTCGCTTAAAACAGATTTGCCCCAAACAGAGATCTACTCTGAGCTGGAGCTCGGCTCAGCTGATGGTTAACATCTATGTAAACTGTTCTGGATGTGGGCTGGTGTTTGCATCTGAGACAATCTGAGACACTTTCAGGCATTTGGATCATGAGCCAAAACACTATATATCTATATATAGATATATATTATGTATGTCCAGCTGATTTTGTGTTTGTTACATATCTAAAGCTAAACAGGATGTTAATGAGCAGCACTGCAGGGAAATCAGGTTACAGCAGTCGAGGAAAGTTGGCGAGTAAAGGCGTTTGTTTTCCACACTAATCGCTTTAAACCGCTGTGGTGGGTTTCATTTACAGTTAAATAATCAATCTTTGTTCGAAATCATGATATGGTATAATATACAAATATTAAGCTTCATCATGCTATACTAATATAACAGGATTTACATGACTAATTTTAATGCTTAATCCAGCTTACACACATGTCACATGAACGTATAACCAGCAACGTATAAGAGAAAACATGAGAAAAACTCTGGAAAGAAAACAGTTTTCCATGGAATTTTTCAGTTTTATTTCTGCTGCCAAAGAATTAGAGATATATATATGTAGACGTACAGATAGACTCAAACAAATGCGACAGAAAATCAATATTCTGTATTCAATATAAGAATTCAAATAATTAATTAAATATAATAAAACTAATTAGCCACATAGAAAACACACTATAATTAGAGTGAAAGTCTGTAAGTCTAACCCTCCAGTTTCAGCTATTTGTCTGCCCTCGAATTTGACTTTGAATAACTGGAATATACAGATGTTTATTTCATGTTACCCAAGCATTGTCTATGCAATCCACTCTACACATAGTTATCATACTTATCTTTTAGTGCAACCTGGCAACGCACAAACCAACTGAAAGGATGTGGGCAGCAAATGTGAGACACAGAAGCTGTCACACACCAAGGGACTGATAAATATGCTACATAGAATAGTAAAGTAAAAAAAAATAGTACAACCAAGGCCTACTGTAATTAAGTGGATTGATATCAGCTGACTTACCTATTAGAATGTGTATTATATTATATTATATTATATTATATTATATTATATCATATTATAAAAAAAGGCTTCAAATGTGTTAAATAATGAATAAGAGAACAGAACACTAACTGAGTTTGTTTGGTTGCAGCTAGGGGTGGGCGGTATAAACGGTATACGGTAAAAACGATATAAATTTGGCCAACGGTAGAGATTTTGACTATACCGTTCTGTTGATGGTGTCATCAAGCTGTGCAGTTTTTGGTTCAAAGCATCGCATCATCTGCAAATTATGCCGTGTCACAATAATAACAAAAAGACAAAACACGTTTTGGAATATGTGGAAAGCGAAAAACTGCACTTCCTCCACTTCCGTACCATTGAATTATTAATGTTGAATCCCCTGGCAGCTGCTCTATTCCCATGTTGTTGCAGTATATTAATGACTAACCTGGTATTGTGGATGGATTATCTCAGTTGTTCTCCTGACTGACGTTTGGTCCGTTTACAGCATCCTGCCATGCGATTGCATTTGTCTCTAACCATCGGGAACCCTCACGTTAACTTTTATCGAGTGGAAAAAAGTTAGCGTTCATCCTCCAGCTTCACTGTGTTTATATTATGCTAACATAGCTGTGTCGCTAGCAATCACGTAGCACATCATTATATACCAGCTAGCCCAACTTCAGTAACCCTACAAACGTCACTGCTGTTTAGTTTTCTGTCTTCATTTATGTTGGAAGTGATAGCAGAGCTGTACGTTTGAATGTTTCAGAAATCTCTCAGTCAGAACATGCTATATCATGTTTAGGTGGAAGCTAGCGAGCTAACTTCGTGCTAACTTCTAACTCTGTTTAACTAAATAAATTCTGTTTTCATGGATGTTAAACTTAATAGTTACACCTGGTAAAGCAGCAACACTGATCATTTTATTAAAGATTAAAGAGTTTAGACAGTTTTTAACTCTCAGTGATGCCGCAGTGTTCGTTTGACTTTGGGACCTGTAGCGGACGGAGTTTAGGACCCAGATTACTCCGCGAGGCTCCTGACTACGGCAGCCGTAATGCTCCAACAATCCATCAAGTGGTGCGGCTTCGTAGTTTACCAAAGTCGGACTAAAACACTTTTTGACAGATTTTTGAGCGCCGTGTGCCACATAAAATCGGTTCGAGGTCAGTAAGCACAACCACAATTCATACATAAGGCGCGCTGTCAATTTTTGAGAAAATAAAAGGATTTTAGGTTTGCCTTATAATATGGAACATACTGTATACTGTACAGAAGAAATTAATATATCGCGATATATATCGTTACCACACATGCTTCAAATTATACCGTGATATGGATTTTTGGTCATATCGCCCAGTCCGAGTTGCAGTCTGTGTCTAAAAAACAAATTTAAATGAGAAAATACGCACCAGTATGTTTTGTATTTTCTGATGAGTTTGATGGTTCTGCTCTTATTTTTAAGATATTAATATTCAAATGGATAATTTCTTTGAAAGAATAATCAAATGTGTTTATGCAGTTTAGCAAAGATGGATCGATTCCAGATTTGGTGCCAAAGATGAGATCATCCTCAGGAAGAGGCAGGTGGGATGTGTCTTTTTCAGGGACACAGACATGTTTGCTGCAGAGCCACGGCAGCTTTTTAGGAGAGAAACATCACACCATCTGTGAAGCATGGTGCTGGGAATCAGACTTGCTTTGCTGCCTCAGGGACTGGGCAGCTTGAAGTCAACTCAACTATGAATTCTAAAGATAATGTGAGGCCATCTGTCTGAGAGCTGATCTTTAATTGGAGGTGGATGTAAGCGCACTAACAAATCCACCCAGGAGTGGTTTAAAAAGAAGAAATGGTCTGGTTAAAGCTTTCATTTGATGTGCGGAGACTTTAGAAACTGGAAGAACATAAAAAAGCCTTAAACATCATGCAGCTGAACAGCTACATGAAACGCCTACTGGAGGTGATTTCAGCTAAAAGGTGACAGAGAGACAAACTCTGCTCCTGACTCCAAGCATCGCAGCTACTTCTCGATTTATATTTACTGACACTGTTGTACAATCATGGAAAAGCTCAGTGTTGTAAACTATCTTTTTCTGCAGGCACTGCATTTAAATATTTGAAAAGGATCATTACTTTTTCATTTGACTGTATGTCATCACATGACCCAACCCGAACCCCCTCAGTGAGGACAAGCATTCTTCACCCATTCCCCGGATTTTGCTCCACATCCCAGGGAGGAGTCAAAAATAAATCTCAGGGACTATGAGATGGCACACACAACAGGAAACACAGGGAAACACAAAATGATGCTTATTTTTCCGACTGTAATCTTTGCTGCCAGCTGGAACAACAATCATGTGAACATAAAGAAGACACGCCTGCTGTTTGCAGAGTTCACCTGTGACAGCGTCTGCCTCACAGTCAAAGCGTCCAGCCTGCCCAACACTTTAGAAATCTGAAGAAAGTCCACCTACACAAGTGTGATGTACTGCATGTAACAGACGGACCTAACTCAGCCCAGACGAGGTATGCACATCATCTCATCCAAAAACAGATACATTATTTCTTCAGGGCATATAAACATACAAACGTGCATTTAGACGTCTCCACCTCCTTGTACTCCTGCAGAAACCTTCTGTCTTTATGTTTTTGGAAACTATTTTTATGCTTAGAACTATAGTTAAGCTTTAATTGCTGGTTATGAGTCACAATTTATAGTTTCCCCTGAGACGGAAGGTTTACTATAAACATGTGAGTGAGTGCATGGAAGTAAACTGGAAGCCAGGATTAAGGCGTCGGGCTGCTAACTCACAAAGACAGCACATGCACATTATAGACCCACAGTTAATCCACACGGGACAGCTGTCACCCTGTCCTAGCTGATCTGAGGAACACACACACACACACACTAACATACAGAGACAAACAATGCTGCTGAGGGCTGTTTCCAGCCATATAGCACACAGTTGGATTATGAATGTAACGAAAGCTGACTTTGAAATTGCATCATTTTGAAATCAGCAGCCCCCCCTCCCCATCCCTCCTCATCAGGAGAAATCCCATAATCCTCCCTGAGCCATGCCTTCGCTCAGAGATGGACCACACCCTGCTGCTCTGGACACCACGACCAAACATTTGTGTATTTGACACTTAATGCACTGAAACCTCCCCCAGGAAGACATGTCACAGCAATCCATCCCGTCTAATCAAACCAACGTGCTGGCTTTGGTGTTGGGGCTGGGTGGATGTCTCCCATTTCAGTCTAGCTGTTAACGTTGGAGCTGACACATACCATAACCCTGAAAAATCTCCCATTGGAGCAGGTATTGATTTTACAACATGTTGCCCAATAAAGGAGGTGAAAACATGCCCCCAAAAGCATACAGTGCATTTGTGTTGATTTATAACCTTTGTCTTCACTTTTTACACCTATAATTTGATCCAAACCACAGATGTCGAGAACGCTATCCATGAGTTTCTTTGATGGAAAGGCTTTGTTTCTAGATTAGCATGGCAATGAAATGCAGTCAAACGTGTGCTGCAGTTTTTGTAATGTGGTCACACACGGCCTCTTTATGCTCCATTTTTCACCTTCCCTTTAAACCTCACCCACTCACAGCAGCTGACAGCCTCCATGAGCCTGGTCTTTCTGGAGATTTCATTGTATTAAGATGTTAGAGGTTACAGAGTTCTTCCTCACAGGCGTTGGCCTAATCCTTCATGTTCTTCCTCATATATTAGAAGCTTTTACCTGACAATAAAACACACCCCGAGACACTCAGTAATAACTACAATACATTAAACTGAAAATCTGTGTGAGAAGTTTTTTGACAAACTTCTTGCAAATCAGGGAAGTGCAGCCTCTCTGTGCTCAGCGACATCAGAGAAAAGGAAGATTTGGTTGCTAAAAAAATGGAGACTTGAGTGTCAGTTTATCTATTTAATGCACACAGCAGCGGAGCCTCCTGCTACACTGGACTCAGTTATTTTACACTCAAACTCAGCAGGGAGAAAGAAAAACTGTAGCTCGTGTCCTTACAGCCCTTTCTGCTGGAGCACCCCCTCCCACAGCGAGAGGGACAGGCTGGGTGGGCCCACGCTCTCGCCGTGCACCAGTCTCCCCGATCTCCCACTGACAGATTACTACCCAGAGGGGCTCAGACCTCTCCTTCCCTCCCTGGTTAGACAGGACAAGGAGGAAGAGCTCCACATTACAGTCCTGCCTCGAGCTTTCCCCCTCGTACTGTGTTCACTGCACAGCTCTGCCTCTAACGCCGCAGGGAAGGACATGCTGGAGGAAAGTCCCACATAGGAAGGTGCAATAATGACAGTCCCTCTGTCACAACGACACAGCATTTTCTCTTTGTATATACAATCCTTCAAACTGATGCAAAAAGAAGAAACAACACAATAAAGAAAAAATGGTTCACAGCTAGAAAAAATAATCTTCAAATTTCAGTGTTTTTCAGATTTTTTTAAACCATTATTTGTATTTTTGGTGCAGATTGAATCTCCTAACAAAATATCCCAATCATTCTAGAAGGATTAATTCTTTCCAAATAGAGCTATTCAGGTCATCTGGTATTTATTTCATATCGCAGGAAAACAAAAAAACGTCATCTTTTTATCCAGTGTGCCGTCTTATTTGACTCTGACGAATATTCTGATTCTTCTGCAGCTGTGCAGTCAGAGAGGATTTCTGAGCTTGTTTACTTGTAATGAACATCGGAGATAATGATCCTCACAAAGTCACACTGAAGCTGAAAATACGCACTTCCTGTCTGTCTGAGGTACGACTTAAAGAAAAACTACAGTTTTCCGACACAAACTCCATAATTGGGTCCACGGTGCATTGAAGTACTTTCAAGTACTCATTGCCTCTGTGACCTACCAACCTATCCCTTCACTGTGCAGTACCTCTGAGTCAAGTCTTCCGACTGTGCCTCCCTGTCAAACAGACTAAAAGAAGAGCTTGGTGTTCTAGATGAGGGACAGCAGCCTCACTGGTGACCGTTACACCAACCTGGCAACACAAAGTCCTGTCCTGCAGCAAGTGCCTGCCCCTCCCAGGCAGACTCTATCAGCTCATGAGGCGCTGATGTCTAAAAGTTTTGCCTTCAGACAGCCCCGAACAGTCAAACCGTTAGATATTTGTGTTGCTGTTTTTATCCATCAGTTGTTTGTCCTGTGGGTCCACTTGGAACAGCTCTTCCCTCCAGCAGGCTCCCACTCTGTAAACACCGAGTACTGGAGAACATTTTTAAAGACAGTTTTACGTATACGTGTGTAGTAAATGAACAAACGCACAACTTTGGCTTCAAGTTTTACCCGGTAACACAGCACAGACCTCCCTCAAAAGTTCAATGAGGGATTAAAGGAGAAAAATTAGGCTGGCATAACAAAAGCAAAGGCACATGATGTTGTGGCGTGAACACACGCACACACACACACACACACACACACACAGGACAGCCCGTCCCTGGCTGGGAGGCTGTTTCGTGGAGAGCCGCAGGAAGCTGTCGCCCCAGATTAAAGAAAAGCGCCGTCTCAGCCGCTCCCACCAGCGTCCCGTATAGCATGTGAAAACACTGTTAACACTTTTGTAGCTGTCTAAATATGACATGGCAACCCCATAGACATGCAGTCCAAAGCCAAGCATGGGGATGCTTCAGTTCATGCAAACGCCAACATTTGTGCCCCTTACAGATGAATCGCTATCAGGACAGAAACGCTGTGAACGTTGTGCCTGTTTACAAACTCCAGCAATTTCTAACCCTGTAAAATCAGCCCACTCAGTACATCGTGGTATTTGGCTCAAAGCTTTGGATACCGAGGTACAAATACAAGTAATCAACTTCTTCCTCCTCCCAGCGTTTTTCCCGCACTGCGGGCGCTGGAAGGACGACGCTGGGAGAAACTCTGGGGTACCTTGGCCTCTACGTCCTGTACGTCGTGATTGTTATCAACTAATACATCATATTATAACTTTTAAACAAAAAAAAAAGTTTAACACATTTTAAACATACCTTTGTGCGATATACATCAGTCATATAGCTCAACTAGTTTGGTGATGTAGTGATCATGTGTTTTTACAGTTTATGGACACAATGGCTGGAATCATGGCAGCAGACTCCTAATAGACCATGACAGATCCTACTGATTACATTAGCCCACTGTTAGACAGAAACATGTTCTCACACACACACACACACACACACACACACACACACCCAGAGACCGAGCGGCTGTCAGTCACCTTACAGAGACAGACCTGCAGACACACTCTGGCCTCACTGATAGTTTGTCTCCTGCTGGTTAATGACGTCAACTTCAGCAATTTAAAAAATAAAACTGTTTTTATCAAAAAATGTATTTCATATATTTATAAGTAGGGCTGCTCAATTAATCGAATTTTAATCTCGATTACGATCTGGGTTTTCAACGATCATTAAAAATGACTGAGCCGATTATTAGCACCTCCCTCGTGCTTTACTCCCGCGCTGCTCCGTGTGGCAAATCGAGCGCACCTCTCTGCGTTTCGAACACGCGTCACAACAATTAAGAGGACCCGAGGGAAGCTCGGAAAGCTAAGCAGAAGTTATTTGGAGAGGAGAGGATAATGGCTGCTGAAGAAAGAATGCCGTTGGTTGAAAAGAGGTAAAACGACTTCAGTGGTAGGGAACCAATGTTCCCTCTAAGCTGCGCACGTGCGCAATTGCGCACTGCTGGCACGGTCTCTGCGCACAGAAAATCTGCGTTGCGCACAAAAAAAATTAACCTGAATTGAAATTAAAATTAAAACTTTAACAATTCTGTTTTGCAGTGTTAGTCAGTGAGTGACTGGCTGCTCCTGTATGGGATTAGAACGATGCCACCTTATCCTATAGTCCAGCCAATAATGCGATTTACATTCGTATATACGCAGCCAATCAACGTCGCTGACAGGCTATGACAGCGTCCTTATGTGCCAACACCGGTGTTTTAGCGCGCAAAGCGGCGTGGCTCATGTGGAGTGAAGCCACGTTAATGACAACGTGTACAACCATTGGAGATGTGAGCAGGACAGACGGAACAATTGACGGGAAAAGTGTGGACTTTATACCAGTTTTTAAATTGTGTTGATCGGCCACGTAAAACCAGAGTTATGATAAAAATATCTGCAATGTTTGGTTTTCTTCCTGAATACTGTCGTTGTTTATATTTACTGCGGGAAGAAACGGTAAAAACGGCGTTTTATAAGGAAAACGCTGGAAAGCCTGTGAGCAAAAACAAACCCCACCCCCCCACTCTTTCCTATTGGTCGACAAAAGTACCATGTCGACCAATCAAAAAATGATATGGCAACGTGGCATCTAGTTGTTAAGAAACGGGGGGAAGTTTTAGGAGTGACGGCGGTGCTCTGAGATGTGAGAGATTTGAGACGTTTAGCGCAAATCTTGTGTAGTTAGTGTGTAGTTAGTGTGTAGTTAGTGTGTAGTGTAGTCAATAGTTTTGTTGTGTGTGTCAGAACAATGAGGCGGCTGCTGAGTGTTACAGGTGTTACAGCAGTGATACATCTCCTGTTGTCAGGCCTGCAGGTATCAGGCTGTTGTTCTCCTTTATCTCATAGTGGACAGAAATTATTTTTTGGAGTGGCGCAAATAATTTGTGTGGCATCAGATTTGATGCAGAACAGCTGATTGTTCTGTAAATAGTTTGAAATGTTTATTTAAAAACGCCTTGGCTGCATTAAAAAAATAAATAGCTGCAAAAAACTTTGTTGTTTGCCAAACTGAGTTACTTTTTTGAAGTAGTAACTATATAATTAATTGCCCAACATTGGTCATTATATGCTGTATTTTGCAGACAGAGTTACAGACTCTCTCCCAGACCACAGACTCATAATACAAGTCAGAGCTTTATGAAAAAAAAGAAAAGAAAGAAAGTTGTGTTTTCAAAATTGGAGTTAAAGTTATTTTTACTTCCAATAGTGTTAACATCCTACACAGGTCATGAACAGGATTTTTTAAATTTTCATTGTAAGTGGGCTAAAGCAGTTAATTAAAAGTAGTCTAACATAAATGTAAATGCTGTAATTTGATTATTTTAATAAACCATTTAACTTGGATGGATTAGATGCTGGCGTGACCACAGTGCACACGTCTGATGTCGCTCACAGTGGTCCAAGGGACGCTCAGGGAGTTTGTGTGTTCGCTCAGACATGTGAAAAATTAGAGGGAACATTGGTGGAAACATTATGGGTTCAGACGTGGATCAAATATTGTGCAGTATTTTGAAGTTCACTAAACATAGATGTTTACATTTTTCATTTATTTTTTATATTGCAAACATTTGCACTGTAATCAGTATTTGCACACTACTTTATATTATTTTTTGACATCTTTAAAGCCGTTATTGTTAAATAAATATTGTCAAATAATCGAGATCTCAATTTCAGTGAAAATAATTGTGATTATCATTTTTGCCATAATCGAGCAGCCCTATTTATAAGGTAAACAGTAGACCGGATATTTGGATTGGCTATCGGTCATGTGATGAAGCTCTTCATCACATGAAGCTAAGCCAGCAAATGAACCTGGATGTAGTTTCCTGTGATATCAAAGATAAACGTTTTACATATGCTGAACACCTCTGGGCTGTTCTGGGTCATCTTAAGATATCGGAGACTCTGAGAAAATGTGATGGATGTTTTTTAATATTCTGTGGTTTTTAATTGACTGAACAATTAATCAACTAATCAAGAAAACAGTGAGGAGAGTAGGAGATAAGAGGATAAGTGATAAGTGTAGCCTGGAGCAGACACACAGTTCTACTTGTGATTGGCTCTGTGCTGATCTGGACGCTGCACTTCGTCCTGAGCCCCCCCCCCCCGGCTCTGAGTGATCAGAGTGGGGATTGATTTATTCATCTCCATGAAGCTTGTTTCCAGTTGTATGCTGCAGGTACACCAGTCAGAAACACCTCAGAATGATGAGGCTCTGGACAGAATGTCAGAGCCACAAATATTCAGTTATTATTCATAAAACAGAGAACAGACAGGAAATCCTCTGAATCCACCAGATTTTTGTCTTTGTGTTTGACTTAAAAAGAAAATCAAATGATTGTTAAAGTTGTTGCAAAGATTACCAGCTCCAAAAAAGAACACCATGATCCGATAAAGCATTAGGTGTTTGCCAATTACATGATATTAACCCAAAGCGTGCGGTCTGAGTCATTTGCTTTGTCGGCTGCAGCCTAATGCATCCGTGAGTCTGTCTACGATCTTTATCTCACAAGCAGGAAAACCTGTTTAGACAGTGATAACTGCTGCTGGGCATCACCTGAAATTTCTGGTGTCAAGATCCGATGTAGCAGAACTGTAAACAGCGCTGGGCTGTGATGGGAGGTGTTGGCGGAGTCAGTGGAGCACTGAACAGTGTGTGTTTCCTCCCTGCCAGTGTATCACACACAGGGTTAGGCTTTCCAAGGAACAGCGTCACGTTCCTCACGAGAGAAAAAAGGCAGCAAAATAGAGCAGATCCTTTAAGACTCTAATGATGTTCATGTCACACTAATTATTCCATGTACTCTGGATATTAATTGGCTGGCAAATACATCTAACAGTCCTCAGTGAACAACGTTCTGTGCAGTGTTTTTGCTTAATGAGCAAACTCCAGTTGCTGATGAAGACCAAGAGAAGCTGTTAAAAGCTACAGAAAAAGAAAATGTAAGAAACCTTGAGCGAGTATTTTGTTTTTTTACTGCTATTTATGAGTAAAATAGATGTAGTGAGCTTTGATTTCCTTTAAGACTGGCACTGCAGTCTGAGGTGTCACCAAACTAATGAAGACACTGAGAACACAACACGGTGACTCTCAGCAGGCAGTCTTTGTGTGTTCGCTGTCACGGCCTCGCTTCGGATGCTTATCATAAAGAATCCTTTGTTTACTTAATACAAAGTGAAATAAATCATAGCAACCTCGAAAATGGGACCAACCCTGAAAGCTAGCTTAGGCACATAGAGCCACATTCACACTAGAAAACAGTCGACAACTGCTTGGCAAACAGCAGTGATGAGCAAACATTAGTCTCCCCACAGTTTGTGAGCGGTTGCTGTGAAATCACCTGCGAGGCCTCAGTCGCTACAGGCAACCATTCTGCTCACAGTCAAAGCAACAACAAGCTACACCCGTCTCTCTCTTTGACAGTTCAGTGCTGCTGCTGCTGTTTCAGCCTGTCCTTTGCTCCAGCAGCCATTCTTCAGACTTTAAAGTTGGCACAGGCCGGTGTGCCAGCATATCCTGTAGGTGTTACACATCTGCGTGTTATTCACCAGAGTTCTTTAGGATTCATCCTTTCTTGTCTGAAACTGCAGACACAGTGTTGATTGGTCCATTCAAAGCTACAGTACGTTTCTCCTCCGTTTAAGCTGCCGGCATCTTCCAATCTCTCCCGCAAACACAGAACATCAAAAAGATTAACAGCATCCTCCCGCTACACTCGGACCGAAGCATCCGCACAACCCCAACTCCAGCGCTCAGAAACACACACAGCGCTGCTTTCACAGCCCCCATCACACACACACACACACACACACACATGCACTCATTAGTCAGATGTGAGGTCAGGCATGCAGCCATCATTTATTTAGCAGAAAATGGCTGTGAGACAGAGATGGAGAGGGAGATGGGAAGGAATCAGGGAACGACAAATGGGAGGACAGGAATTAGTTGAACATGAACAACCACAACTGGAAGAGGACCCGTGGGAGTAGACACACACGTACGCACACAAACACACACATGGGTATCTCTGTGTTTTTGGATTCTCACCATACTAGTCTTCACCATCACACCTGAATGCCTAACGCCAGCTTTCAAAGGACTATGAAGAAAAAACATCCACAACATCCCCATCAGTGGCCTAAACCCCGGATCCTCACATAGATAGTGGTCAAAGTAAACACACACCCACACAGCGCACACATTCCATCCATATCTGTGGAGCTGGGAGTTTCAGTGCCTGGCTTTCGTCAGTCCAACATAGAAACTGTATTATGAGAACCAGACCCAGAATCTGTTCCTCCTCCACATTAACACACACAAAGCATGTTCTAGAGAAAGTGAGCCCGCCTCTGTCTGCACGCTGTGGTTAGTCTGTGGTCCCGAGCTGTCTCTGTTAGACTTTTTAGCATTTTTGTGTGAGTCACGATGAACAGGATCAGAAATGCAGAGTGAAAACAATAATCTGCTGTCTTCAATGTTCCCAAAAACATGCAACTCCAGTAAAAAAAAGCAATGCAAGGAAATCTGTTCATGCACACATTTGTCATGACACAGATGGGGTTTAATCTCAGGGGCAAAGTTCACAAGTAGCCACGGACTCAGATGTCTCTGATGTGTGCGAATCATGTGACCCACGTATATGTCACATATGGAACATCTCCTCTGGGGTTATAACCATAATCCTCTAGTGTTGTTTCTATACGCTGAACACTGTGCGCCATGATAGTTTCAGTGTTCTGTTATTAGAAGATGCCACAATGTAAAGAAGAAAGAAACATTACCCAGACTCTGTTTCAAGTCTTGATTTCCACCTCTCACTACTTTTTAAATATATCCCACCTAATTATAAGTTTGACACTGATACGTAGGCATGAATGAGGTACACAAGGCTTGGGAAGCACACGGGGCATTCGTAAGACTGCAGCCTTTCTGAAAGTCAGAGCAGTAAGGCTTAATAAGGCGGGTCAGGCTCTACAGCAGCAGTGTCCAATCTATTCTCTGTGGCTCAGAAACCTGGATTCTAATGAAAATCCTGCCACAGTCTAAAAAAATATCTCAAATGAGGAACGCTACAGAAAAGACACGAGAGACAGAGTGTGGTGCTCGAGACCAGGACCAAGAACGGACCAGAACCACTTACCAAAGCTTTCAAATGGACATGAAACAGAAACAACAACATGGTGTTGACTGCAGAGCTGAAAGAGCTCTGACACTGGGAGAGAGACAACACTTCACTCATTATAGGTACAGACGGATGAGGACAAAAGACGCGAGTAAACTGTGATGTTTGAGGTGAAAAGAAAGAACGTGCACCGTTTAGTAGAAATGACCTCAGTTCAGTCTGAACACACTTTCACTGCTCTAAGCAGGCAAAGGGAGAAATGTCTGAGTGAGGTTTGTTTGCACACTTTCGTTAACATCTCGGTTCATTTTACACGTGCTGTTAGAAAGTTCAGTGTCTGCACTGCAGTCAAACCTCCATCTACCACAGACACACCCTCACAGGTTCATGCTGGACCTCACACTGCTCTGTCACATTAATAACCTTCTTCAGATTTTAGCAGCTATATGTAACTCAGTGATATGAGAGTCATATAGTCTGTGGATGTGCTCCTCTCAGACTGGTGTGTCAGTGTTTCCTGGCTGCTGGGTTATAATTACAGCCTCGGCATTCCAGTGGTCCAACTTGGACACCGCAGGAAGAAATACACAGATGTGTGTTACACAATATTATAGTAATTACAGTGCACCACTTGTTTCTGTAATATAGCAAAGTAAATATAATTTCATTCACAAGCTTATTGTGTCAGTTATAACAAGAGATCCAGTAAAACCCTGAATCCACTCATCACTATGTTTTTAATGGTCTCCGTTTTCAGTCTCGCTAACATCAGCTGCACACTTCCTTTTTCTCCCAGCAGCACACTAATGTGAAACTGGGCCCACTGCACTTTTACAGTTAAGGACAGCACATCTCTGTGGGAAACTCACAGCTGACTGACAGCACAGCAGCCATCAAGAGGAAACAAAAAAAAAGGTCAAGCCAAGTCAAAACTGAAGATAAGAGAAAGGACGCACTGACACCGACCCTGGGAACTAAATCACACTCTAGTCCTACAGCTGCTTCCAGCACGTCTGCAGGTATAAGCAGGGGAACACTTTACATTTACAAATCTAGTCTTTCCAAGTCAACACTGTCGCTAAACAAATGCATTTTGCTGCTGACACAACGTTGGCTCTTTGCATTTGCACAGACACGATGCAAAGGCAGAGCTCGCCAAGAACCCAGGATGATGTATACGACTGGTCACAGGTTCTAAAGTAAATAGCTGCCAGCCCTGTGACAGACGGGTGACCTTTACAGGTGAACCCCGCCTCATCCTCCACGATAGCTGGGATAGGATCCAGCACACCCACAACTCTGAATGATACAGTTGCACTGAGGGTGTCCAAGTAACAGCATTGTGCACTGATGTAACTAAAACCATCCTCGCTCATATCATTGAGGTTTTAACATTTTAGGTAATTCATCACAGCTCGTTCAAATTATGGTTTTAGTTATATGTTACAAAGTCAGGTGGACACAGAACCTGTTTATTCTTTCAGTAATTAACCCTAACCACCAGCTTTCTCGTCCTTCAGTAGCCGTTGTTTTGTGCCGTGTAACACGCTCTCTTTGCCTTGAAGCTCTGCGATACCATTTGAAGTCTGAATGTCTGAAAATGGTCCATGAACAGCTGCATCAGCTCAGCTGCAGCTCAGGTAAACTTTATTTTGTTTATGGGATTTTGTTCCCTGAGTGCAGCTATTTCTTATTGATGATGATGATGATGATGGAAGAGGACACATTGGTTTTTGCCTCTCTGCTGAGAACATGAATGAAACTCTGATTGGCTGTGACAGAAGTGTCTTTCCTCCTTCCTCGTTGACCCCTGGCAACAACATAACTGACCCCTGCTCCTCATTGGCTGTGACAGAAGCCTCCCACCTCCATGTCAGCAGCCCCCTTTATGCATCTAACAGTTTGACTGTCTGACACAGAAGCTTTTGCACTGAGAGAAGAATAAATGATGTGGAACAAACATACCTACGTCGCACACAAGGGTCAAAATAGCAAATTATATATAAAACACATTAACCTCTTATATGTAAACAGGGACATTTGAATGCAGTGCAGTTCACTATCACACTATATCTGCAACTATAGAAACTTTGTAACATTAGAATTTATGTCGGAACAAGTTAACTGAGCTGCATTCGATTCATGGTGAGTGTTAATATTTAATTCCATTTAAATATGAGTTATGATTAGTTTATTTTTTTACTGAAGGTTTTAGTAAAATATGTAAAAAGGAGAGAAACACAATCCAGGCAGCATTAAAGGGACCGACTGTCTTAATTTACGTCATAAATATATTGTTACAATAGATGGAGGCTCATATTAAGCATGATGAGCTCAGTGTGTGTCTGATATAAACTCTCAGTTTTTTTGTTTCACTTTCTGTTTTTTTCATTTTCTTCTGGTCGTGTATTTGGATGATCAGTGAAAGGAGAATTTCAATGAGGGAGAATATCCTAATATGGTCAAAATCAGGGACACAGTTTAGCACAGAAGCTCCACCCACATGCTGTTCAAATCACATGTTTATAGGGGACAGCCAATCAGAATGAAGTTGGATCATTTTAAACTGTAAATCATGCTAAGCTGCTCTAGTGCAGCCAAGCAAACACGATCGCTCCCCTTTATGAGGAGCAGTGTAACACTTAAAGGCCAGGATGGGCTGAACTACACAGAGTTCAGTACAGAAAGAGGCAGCCTTTATTTTAGCAGACATATTAACGTTTGCCACGATTATCCCTGAAACCAATCCCAGGACTGGCTGAGCAGCACAAAAGACTTTACACCAACTTAATGTTGGCATTACAGGAAAGGCTTTGGAATCATTAAAAACCCGAGTGTCTCACTTTAATTTATCGAGTAATCTTTAGAATGTAAACATAAATCTGTCACTCTGAATCGATTTTCACAACAATAAAGATTTATGCTAATTCTGATGAGGTCATCAGCTGTGGAGTATTTTAAGTCTCCTCATCAAAAAGACCTCCAGCTTTATGATGAGGAACAATTCTGTTACAATAAAAGATGTTATCCACGGTGGGAGTCATGAGTCACAAACTATATGAAAGTGCGACTGACGTAGTGAAGAACACAATAACGTCCACGAGCCCAGCTCAAAACCAAACAGCTCATTTTTAACCCAGAGTGGTCCGAACTGAACGCAACAGAACAATTTAGGTAACAAACAGTACGAGATGTTAGATACAGAAGCAAACACATATAAGATCCCAGTGCTGAGACGTTAACAAGCTCCTTAGAGGAAAAACAATGCCAGGATCAGGAATCCAATGAGAGTGGGATGGAGTCAGAGACAGAGAGAGGGAGCTTTCACTTTAAATCTTGAACGCCATTCCCAAATCCATCTATGAGGGGAGACAGTGATGTATGAGGCAGGAATAAAGTAGGGCAATCCCCTGCATGACAAGAGAAAAGAAGAAGACAGGAAAAGAAAGCAAGAGATGGGAAAGAGGGGGAGGGTGGTGGGAGCTGAATGTGCTTGGTTCTTAGTGGACGGTGGGATGGCGGTTTCCACAGCTGTGGATGGCGGTGCTGACCAGCACCCGCTGTATGAGGCTGTGTCACTGACTGCGACTCACTCCCTTAATAGGAAGGAAGGCAGAAAAAATGGGAAGGTCAAGGCAGCCACTTCACAGGAAGTACTGGACAGTCACTGATCTCATCCTGACTCACACACATGTACAGAGAGCCTGTATGTACATGCAAGCACAGCACAAGGGGGCAATGCAGCTCGCACACACACACACACACACACACACACACACACACACACACACACACACACTCTGACTCACACACTGGTCTGGCAGCAGCTGAATCAACTTTACATGTAACTGCTTATTTTGGGGGGTTTTGTTTCTTTTCCACTGAAATCTGCGCTGCTGTTTCCTGTAAGGAACTAAATGTGTTGTTTTTTCCACCTTGTTATCTGAAACTTGGTTTAGGAAGCACAATTTAATTTTACAAGTCAAACTTTTGCAAAGAAATTAAGAAAGAAAGAAATCTTTTCTCTCTCCCCACACTTTGCCCAGCTTCAGTCAAAGCCATCCTTTGAGGAACATTACAAAGTCAAAATATCTGATTGTAGCTGTCGTTCACTGAGCGGTGGATTGTATTTTGGGGGAAGTCTGTTAGTTAAACCAAAGGCACAGGATCCCGTCGCACTCCCTGCTCCGTGTCTCTGCTTTTAATCTTTACCTCTCACCTCTTTTTCTTTCTAACCTTCCCTCAGACACTTCATTTGTCTGGCTCTTTATTATGTCTCTCGCCTCCATCTCCTCATTAATCATTCAGTCTTCCTCTGCTCCAATTAAATAATTAAAAGCACCCGGAGCCATCACTTTTTATCCAGCAAAGATGCCCTCCACACAGCTCAGTGGTGCCTTTCATCAGCACCACAGCGAAATGCTCCAAATATTGTGACTTTCAGTAATTAAGGGCAGAAAATGTAAAATACTGTTTTTGAAAACAATCAAATGTAAACGCTGCTGTCTTTGGCTGATCACTGACCTCGTGCTCTGATAGGCTGGCACCTTTGTGTCTAACAAACTGGGACAGTAGTGTCAGCTGGTAGCTTTGTCTCTGATATTTAATAATTAATTAAACCTTTCTTCAAATCAGTGACTTAACATTACAAACACAAAACGATCTAATACAGTAATAAGAATAATTATATTCAATAATAACTGTTTGAACACAGGTTGTCACCACTGGGAGACGATCGTCGCCACAACCACAGAGTTTTTTCCAGTCGCCAGGAAGTCAGACCTTAACATGGCAGCAACAGAAGCTCCTCACACACACGGAGCTGTTTGAGAGAATAAATGTAAGACTACACCAGTGCAGTTCAGTCTGTTTGGGTTGCAGCTACCAAAACTAAGACCTGTGTCCAATCTGAGTGTAGAAATATAATTTTAGCAGATAAACCAGGCTGACTACAGATCACTGAGAGAAACTAGCGCAGAGGATTGTTATTATCACACACGCCTGACATGACTAAGAAAAGGCCACTGACCTGTTATAAATATGAGAAGTGAAAAAAGCAATATTACTTGGTGAATCGGGCGCTGACATCATTACAGCGCAGCATATTTATACTTTTATTTCCTCAATTTATTTCTAGATTTCATGTGAAAGAAACACTTTTTCAGGTTTGGAGTTTTTGCTGGAGCACCGACACAGATCTTCATTCATCTCTGGAGCCACCGCTGCATACAAAGTAGCAATTAGTGTTTGTTAGACTGTCTAAAAACACAGCTTCCTGATTTGTCTGCTGACCCCGCCCCCTCACCTGCACATCATCACAGGAGGACACACTGAAATGCGCGCTCTTCTTGTTTCTGCAACAGCTCTGTCGGCTTCACGCGCTCTCGCCTCGTTACACTTCACAGAGCCCGCACATGTCCACCGAAGCACACAAACATGTAATCGAACACTCCCTCACACATTCCCACTCATATACACTCACACATACACATGCACAACCACCTCAAAGCTGTGTTATTGTTGGGCTTTTGCCTGCTGCCTGGCTGCTCTGCTCTGTTTCAGACTGGCTGTAACACAATGGACACTGATTTATTTCTAGCAGAGGAAAGTCTCTCTCTGAGCTGTTTCCTACTTTCACAGCGAGTGCTGCACTGTCCACAGTTTTCTCTCTCAGGCTGAAGAGCATCTCTGCAACACAAAGCCAGATGACACTTTTACATCCCACAGATCAGCTCCTCTCTGAGCTCAGACACCACCCTCATCAGAGCTGAACTATATGTGCCATAAGTCAAACAACACTATTGCACTCAAACACAACTCTTACAGTTCTCACTGCACTGAAATGCTAAATTACAGGCATCATCCTGCATGCATAGAATGAGCAGACCAGCTGCCCGACTGGAGCATTTCTCCCAGTTTCTAAAAAGAGCTTTCATAAAACAGACACAAACATGCGAGCAGAGATCAAGCTCCAGTTTGAATATTGATCGACCTCAAACCCAACAGAACATGATTGAAACCACATCCAAGTAGCTGTAGCATGTTTGTCTTTAATCTTCTGTTAAATTCAGCGCAGCGAGGTTAACATACATAAAATAAACAAAGAGGTTACAGAGTTACTAATGCTCTGTTTGAAAGAAAATACACATATATGCAAAGCAGCTCCATATCACTGGTGGAGGCCACACACAGCACCGTCTCACAGCCCTGCTACTACCCTGTGCTTATTGACCAACCTGCTGCTGATACCCCGGGGCTCAGTCGATACAGATCGCTCCAACTGCTCTGCCACACACAGCACAGATGAGCAGCATGTTCATTTATTCTGCTTGATCAGGCAAACAACACCAGGCTGTGCAACCTATCTTTGTGTATAAACTACAGGTTGACTTATACAGCATGGTTTGAAAGGACTGCAGGTACAACGTGAAAGTGAAAAACAGGTTAAAGAAAATGGAGAGAAAACCTGCCTGAAAGCCAGAAAGTAACATTCAATGAAAGAAAGAACAGTATTTTCTTAACATGTGCTTGTTTCACTCCTCTTGCTGACCCACTGACCATTGCTTTAGCTTTCAGCAGTTGGTTGATAGCAGATTAAATATAACAGATTAAATATTTTTCCCACTATGTGCTATGGGCTCAACTGGCTGAAGTTGCAGCTCATGAGCTCAAGTCTTCCAAAAAATAAAAATCTTTCACTTTCTTGTGTTTACAGCACGGCACGAGGCCGGTGGGGTTTCCAACAGGAGAGCACCAAATCCAAAGTAGCAACAACAACATTTAAACCAACATTTAGCTTAATCTTTTCCTGTGGCTTAAAGCTGGGAACTGTGGGTTTGGGGTGAGATCAGAACTGTGGGGTGAGACCACCACCTCCTCCCAAGACTCTTTCATCCACCAGAAGAAGAAGATCAAAACATTCAGTGATGGTTTTACATTAAAAACATCAACAAAAATCCATTAAATGCTCGAGTCACAGTCGAGTTTCATCACAATGCTGAAAGGCAGATTAAGGCAGACTGGGGCACGCACATCCACCTCAACAGGAGGCCCATATCGGCTCAGTATATCAGTCTAATCCACACTCAGTCTTTGCAAAGGTCAGTCCTCTCCAAGCTCCATTATGGTTCAAATATCAGCAGGACTCTTAAGCAACCCCCACCCAGCACCAGGGGATTAATACTGGAGTTGTCCTGAGTCTGTGTGTGTGTGTGTGTGTGTGTGCGAGCACTGACCGTTGCAGACAGCCTGTCCCTTCGCCAGCTCTGGTTCCATCTCGATGATGTATTCCTCCTGTGTAAACCCCCTCGTGCATGGCAACGACCCCTGCTTGCTTGACAACGATTGCTCGGCCTCTCCACCAACAACCACCACCTAAAGAGGAGGGGGAAAAGAGAATGAAAAGAGCTGTTTGCATTTTCGATTGCATCTTTTTACCCCTTCGACCCGGCAAAAGGATGTTTTTCTACAAAGCATTATCGACCTCATTCAAACCGACCCAGGAGGAAATCACAGCCGTTTTAAAATTACTTCTCTTTTTCATAAATCTCTGGTCATTCATGAAAATGACAGACACCAATTTGTTTCAGAAGAGTTGTTAAGCATGAATATAAGGATAGAAAACAGCAAAGAGAAACATAATTAGCACAGACCAATTATCTCATTTCCCACATTTACTTATTGGGGTTTGTTTTTCCTGTCTTGCGATGGGGAGGCACAGAAGAAGAGCCGTGCGTCAGAGGGAAAATAAACCCAGTGCAGCACCGGCCCAAGCCAAGAGAGCTTTATTAATCACTATGAAGCGCAACAGACAACTGGGTCAATTAATTTTGATGATAATTAGCGTCTAGACTTTTGTCTCTCCTGTTGTTTGAGCGTTGGCCCAATGTGATCCCCCTCCACCTCGTGGCCCACATACACACACATACACACACACACACACACACACACACACTCCCAGTCCTGCACAGAGCAGCAGAAAAGCATCTGTTGTGTGGCTAGTGTGGGTTCTTCTGTGATTAAAGGAATAAAGCCAACACGGTGCTGTGATTCGCTTCCACTTAACCCAAAAACTTTAAACTCTCACATCCTCACTGGGGGGGGGGCGTTTATCTGTTCCCTTATTAGCATAAGTAAGGAGGAAGTACACATGTGTTTCTGATGCTGTGTTTCTGCAGAGTGCAGCGTGGGATTCAGTGGTCACATTAAGAGATCAGGCTGGAAAGAGGCCGTTCCAGGACAGAGGGGCTGATCTCCTTTTTTCCCATTTTTTCCTTATAATTCCCGGTGATCCATTTCCTGCTGGGTGATCACTGTTTGAAAGTTCTGTCCCATCTAACCCGCAAGCACAGACCCTTCAGTCCTCTTTGTTTCTGTGCTGTTGTGGGGGTGGCTGATGTCATGCATGGCTCACCTGAAAGGACTATAAATGAGTCTCTGTGCAATTCAAACAAAATGTGGCCCGTTGCAGTTTGCTTACACAGGAGGCAGGTTGCTCAGTGAGTGGAGGGGAGAACTGTGTACGAATGCTTTTAACTGTCCCAGCATCCACAGCACTGGTGTGGTATCGATATGTCGGGGAGTTGATTTTTTACTTGGCACAAAAGGTAAAAGTCGATACAGTTTATCTGATGCTCCTTTTTCTTCCCGAGAGTTCCCCACAGATGTGTCCTCTCACCACCTTTGTTTTATATACAATTGAGTGATGGAGCCTTTACGGACACATCATGAAGCACACAGATAGTTTTGTCATTGTGTGTCTCTTCAAACGCTGTAAAACTAACCAGGATCCAGTGCTGGGCGACCACGGTCGACATAAATGTGCCTACACCACAGGAATGTCTCTTATTTACAGAGGCAGTGAAACTGTAAATGGACAGAGTGCAACATGTTCAGACGTCCCCACAGGACATGTTAAGTGAATGTAATCAGGGAGGAATCTGATGCAAAAATACTAAATTTCCCTTTTTGGGATTATTTTGGTTGTAAACCAAACACAAGGAGCCCAAACATAGCATGAGATGAAGCATGCCTCTGCTTGACTCTGAATGGATTACCAGAAGGAAAAGGGGGGTGGGGGGTGGGGTAACATACTGTATGCTGCTAAGTGATTTGGATGCACAGCTGCACAGTTTTAGTTCTCAAATATGATTTTAAATTGATGATGCTGTTAATGTAAGAAAGAAACTCTGATGTAAAGACCAGCATTCGTTTCTTTGTTGCCTTGACTCGCTTCCCTTCAAAGAGGCAGTCGGTTGAATGTGCAGCAACACTGAAGCCACAAAGAAGGCCCAATCAGACCCTGCTGATCCTGGTCAGTCCTCTTTCAGTCTGCTGAATCCATCTGGTCACAGATGTAATCCTCCAAGATGCAGGACCAACAGATTTAAGTACTGATTTGTCCCTCCTGCTTTTGGCCTTTTCAGAAACCTGATGGAATGCCATATTTTTTGTGATTATTTTATTTACTGCCTGCAGTGCAACAAAATTGGCTCTTGTGGGTAAAAAAAATCAACTTGACCTTGAATCAACCAATCAGTCTAACAGCAGAAAAGTAATCAGCAACAATTCATCCAAAAATCTAAAACTTTTCCAGTTTTGTAACCGTTTTCATTTTTAAATGAAACATTGTGAAAGCAAACAGCTTCATGTCAGTGTTGGAATCTTAAACTGACGGCTGTTAAATACATAAAGCAATCAATGCATACAGAGAGGAGGCACTCAGATTAATGGCTGAATGCACGCTCAGTAAGAATCCTTATTTAATATCTGACAGATCTGTTGCGTCACGTTGCTTTCGCAGACTTTACTGATTAAGCCCTTCATGTCACAACTCATTGTTTGGGATGCAGCATACAGTGATTACAGCCACAGCAGGTATGTGACAAGGCAGACGAACAGTCAGCACGAGGAGAGGATAGCTTTCTGAAACCACTTTATGTTCTAATGCTGGTGGATGATGCTGTCATTCTGGGAACAGTCATCGAGGGAATGAAAAACTGAGGTAGCTCAGCAAACAGACACGCTGTAGACCTGAAGCTGTTGTCATTACACCCCTCTGAAACCTGCCAGGACCACCGCCCACCTGACCTCTTTATCAGAGTCAAGGATGTAATCAGTGAATGCAACTCAGGATGATCTGCTGATGATGGCAGGTAATCTCACCTGGAACAGATTATATTATCATTGACAGAAATATTATGATCAAAAGGAGAGAAAAAGGAATCAGGACATGCTGAACGGTCTTTTCTAATTGGAGCTGACGCTGAAGATCATTTAAGAAGAGAGCGCTCCATCAGTGAGACGAGTGTTTAAGCAATTAACAACCTGACTGATAATCTGGGCCAATACTCAGCATTTTTCACCGTTATCTGCATTAGCTTTGTTTCTGAACCTCTCTGTCCACAGTCACCACTCTGCCGCGATAAATCTCCACTGAAGGCTGTCTGTGCCACAGAAACATATTTCCAGATGACACCATCAATTTTATGTAACAGAGGGCCGGAGCCCAACTCTGCATTTTGTTTTGGCTGCCGCCATGTTGGTTTTTCGACGCCAGCAGTGGCCATATTTATATAACCGGGTGGAGTGCTAATGTATCGGGCTATGCTAGCTTCATTAGCGAGCTGCATCCACCATAAACTGCACGGGTCCAATGTTCAGGCGCAGATGCCCGCTGACCAGTGCCGAGCAACAGACTAATACAATAATATAATCAGAGAGCAGCACAAACCTCTGGGCCGGCCGTGCCACACGCCGAGCAACATTATTTTACAAATAATAATTAAAAAACTGCCAGCGAGCACTAACAAAGCAGAAAAGCAGTGATGACCAGACTGAAGGAAACCAAAGTACGTGTCAGCACACCGTTCAGTCAAAGAAGCCACGCCCACAACTTTAAGTCTTTCCAAGTATAAGAGAAATAATCCAACCACTGCTTATTTATTATACAAAAGAAAATTCATTTTTAAAACCAAAAGTTCTTTTGTACCAGCTGTGCTCATTTTGGCAGCCTTAAACTGTCCAGTTTAACTTGGAGCTCTGCAGGGACTCACTCACTTTGGAGCCTGCCCCAAGTGGCCACTTAAGGAACTCCAGACTTTGGCGCCTTCAAATCTGACAAATACATATGATCAAAACTGTAAAGCTCTGGATATTTCACATATCTGTTTTTGGTCTCCTCTGATTCCTTATAGTCTGTTTTGCCCCCCCACACTCGGCAGGTCGCTCCTAAACAATGACACCTCGTGTCTCAATGAGATTTACTGTATAAATAAAGGTGAAATACAAAAATAGAGTCCAACACTGACAGATGTGGCTTATTTTCACTAACTGCTCGTTAGTGGAGTTTATTATCAGCCTTCTTGTTTATTTGATAAAATATCAGAAATAAACTAAATGCCTGCAAGAGGCTCAGATTTATTGTCAGCTGACTGACTCACAGCGTGCTGTGGAAACCCAGCTACTCCAACTAAACGCTGCACCCACTGATTTCTGGGAAAGAGGACTAATCATCCACTGCTGAAAAGCCGCATCTCCTTAACACCTGACATTACTCACTCACTATTTCAGCAGCTAAAATATATCAAAGGTAACATTTCCATACAATAAACAGATGCTGCATATTTGACTTTTTTCCTCTACCCATCTTTAAGCCTAACATTGGGATGCACTTTCCACCCAAAAGCATCACTCGGCACTGCTGTCAGTGAGTCAGCTTCTCGTGCACATCTGAGCACAAACCTGTTCATGTAAACACAGCTGGTGCAAAAGATACACCTCTGATTAAAGATGAATCGCTCCGGTGCGTTGTTATCCTCGGTGGATGCAGAAAGTCTCACACGTCCAGTCCTTCCCCTCGTTTGTTTGTCCATTATGAGCCTATTTATATATTTAAATATGAAGCTCGCCATCACTTCAAAGTTCTCAGTGAGTCAAGCGTTTAAAGCTTTGCCTGCAGCAAAATTAATCTGCGTCATTATAATCACAAAGCACAGGATTCACAAATGACAATAATTTAGCAGAGCCCCCCTCAGGAGGAAAGGTCAGCACACAGAGCGGCATTATCACAAGGATGGATAGCATTTGTGACACCACAGATAAAATCAAACCCTAATCAACTTGCAAACATTTCTTCCTCCTGGTGTAACTAAAGGCTGCGGGGAACAGGGGGCTCATTATCTCCACAAACTGAGATGATGTTCTGCCTAATGCTGTTAACTGTTTTATCTACAAATAACTGCATTATCTACAAGCCCGTTAACCCTCTACAGTGAGGTATCACTGAATCATTAACCCTATCATCAGCAGCACCTTCAGGTACATGATCAAAGCCTTGATAACAGCTACAAATTGTACCTACTAGGTAACAAAGGCAGACCAATCAAAGGCTTGTAGAGGATTGGAGGTAAGCCCCGGAGAGTGCTGACCTTGCTTTTTTGAGAGAGAGGCATTGGTGATGGGCTTATTTTAGAACCCGACCTTTGACCCTTTGGCACAGCACTGTCTTCTTTATTGATTTTTTCCCACACAGAAAGGATCGCCTTGTCTTTTTTTGCCTTCATTAAATCTTGCTGAAGGTGCATTTGTGTGCTTCTTTCAGCCCACATGGAGCCTCGCCTGTGGCAGAGCTTTGCTGCTTTAATACAAATGATCCATAACATTTTCAAAGCATGTCACAGTTTAAAAAAAATCTTCCACGCTTATACTTTTATTTTTCTGAGTATATTAAATAAAAATCACAGATTTTTCAGGGTCGCAGCTGAAATGGATGGAAAATGTCATTACGCGTAAAACAAAGGACAGCCTGGTCAGCAGCAATACAACACTGTATACACATATACTGGTGTGGTGCTTTAAAAAGTTAAGCTTGATACTGAATCACAGGACTGTGGATGGTCCACGGACTCCTGCTGTAACTCTGGACATCGGCTCAATGTTCCCACAGGCCAAGTGACAGCACAGAAACAGCATTAAAGGTTAGCATGACTGCGCCTCAGGATGCACACGGAACACAACACAGGGCGAGAGCACAGGCGTGGATACAGCCTGCACTGTGAACCGAGCCACGGCTCAGACACGACTCTGGCTCCAGCGTTATGTCTGGGCGTGAGAGGACAAATCAAACTGCCATCTTTTTTTTTAATGGAGAACGGCGCTATGTGACACAGATCCGGTCAGACTAAACTGGATTACAGCTGAATAAAAGTAACGCCTGGTATTCGGGCAGAAAGGCAAACACGGGTGTCACAATGAGCAGCAAGAACAGGGCGATGGACAGCCGCCTGTCACCGAGGATGCAGGGACGGATGATAAAGAGGCTCCTGACTCGGGAGTCTTCACACCAGCAGCATCGAGCTGAAACCCGCAGCTTTCACCGACACACGGACCGTTACGCAGCGAGTGCGTCGCGCCTGTGATAAAGCAGCAGGACCGGGATCAGCAACGTTTTCCTCCCAGCAGGCTGAGTGAATATAAGCGGCTCTTTGGTGAGAACAGCACTGATGACATGAGTACAAACGACGCGGATGGGAACTGTTTTGTAGTTCAACTGTATTGTCCTCCCATCTGCGCAGAGCGCTCCTCTCTGTCTCCTCTAACCAGCATCACTCTGCTCTGCTGCGGCGAAAATCCCACCGCAGTTCGTTCGCGGGGAAAAAAAAGAAAAGAAAAAGAAGAAATATTTACCTGCACCGCCGCCATCAGCATCCAAACACGAAGCATTCTGTTCTCGTAAAATTCTCCTTCCAAAACAGGTAGATGGTTTTTTCAGTTCCCGGTAAAACCCGGCGTCATGAGGAGTCTTCCTCCTTCCCCCAGCCCTTCTCTGTGTCTGTCTGCTGTACCCGGCTCAGTGGCACTACAGCCTGCCTGGGACTGGCTCTGGGCCGGCCCCTCTGCGCCTCGGTGTCGCCCTCTAACGGACAAAAGGTGCACTCGGGTTAAGGATGTTCAGTGGCTGGTGTCAGAACAAATATGGAGCCAGAGGAACAGTTCCATTTCTTTTTAACTCATAACTTGGAGAACAGAATCTGAGAACAAAGGCACCTCTCGCTAATATTACAAAAATGTGCAGTTTGCGCTACACTAGAAGAGCACAGCTTTGATGGTCTGTAAAGGTGATCCATCCTGTTTTTAAATATTTGTAATATTTGTGTCATTAAAAACCTTTTATAGCCTTTTGTGATCGATTCTTCTTTTAAACTTCCAGGACTGAAAAATGAAGATAATGAAGGGCCAGAAACTGCAGTTCCTCTCGTGGCCACAGCTTCACAGCACTAACAAGCTTTTAATGAAAGTTTCCTCTTTTACAGGAGCTCTGTCTGTGCGAAGCTGCAGCCGGCACGGCCTGTTACATGTGTCCTCATTGTTTGTGCTCTTATTGCATTTTGTAGCATTTTTAATGAAACAAGCAGACAAACAGTTTGTTGTTTAAGCATTGAATCAGTCTGGTTTCTTAGTCTCTTAGCAACAATCAGCAGGTGTGTGCACCTGTTTGTAGTTTATGGATGCAGTTTGGTAATCAAACATGCTAACATTAGCTATGGTGACTTGTTGCTCTAAAAAACTAAGATTCGAAATATGAGCCATCCAGAAACAAACTGTTACTCATTTGTTCTTCAAAGAATGTGTCACACATCCTTTTTGTTTACTTTTACCACTTAGTCGTAGTTCTGTTGGATACTGTGTTTTTATCTGATAACAACTGGGCCACTATCACAGCTACACCTAACTTTTTAATGATCATGTAATGACTGTGATTTTTGCTTTCTACTGTGAATTAGTTTTTACAACAAACTTTCTTCAGCTTTTCACAAGTTTTGAACCTGAGTGTTTTTAAAGCCTTAGTTTGGTATTTATTTGACCTAGAATTTTATCTAGAATTTTCTGATTTCTCGTGGCTTTCCCTGACTGGTTCTCGGTTGCCCCGTGTTTAACACCATTTTAAAAATTCTGGAAATGCCCCGACTTCCTGACCCTGATTCTGTTTGAGCTTCCGTACTTTTAGAGAAAGAGTCCTCGGGCTCTTCGAGGGTTCTCTTACAATATAAATCATTTTGAGATTACTGTTGTTGTAAACTGTTGCTATATGAATTGAACTGAAATTACATTGCATTACTGTCCATAATGGAGCGCAGGAAGGAGGTGTTAAGGGTCCGATATTGAGGACGAGAGTAAAACAACGATGGTCCAGAAGAGCTCGATCAAAACAATTGATTTTAATGAATACACGCAGCGTGGGGAGGTGTACACTGCAAAACATCAGTTGTAAATCTCCGCCCAAAAATACACTTCAGATTGCTTTTATAACATCAGGGTATTATAACGCCCTCTCTTGCGTTTACAAGCACATAATTTGCATCTTAAGAACATTGTTTGCCTCTTTTACAGACACTGATCAATTCTAAGAGATAAATGCAGACACAGAAGTTCCCCTTTCTGGCATCCTCTTCCAAATATGGTGATGATCTCAGGCCTTTGAGGTCCCCATGGACTCGTCCTCCTTCTGTCACCTATTGTCAAGTAAACTCTAGTGCAACATGTTGCTGAATGCACTCAGGCCTGTGCTCAGCTACTATTTTACTGTAACAATATACTCAGCATATAAGCTTTTTAAGATTATAGATTTAACTCAATGATTTAAAGTGGTTATAACTGCACCTGTAATAAACATGTTAATATGTGATTATGATCACACCTGTAATACAAATTATAACATAATGCCAGCAACTTCAATAAATGCTTTGATGAAATGATAATTAATGCAATGATAAAGATGATGGTTATGAACAGTAGCAGTAAAACAATTTCTTTAATCCTACAGTGGTCATGCTAAATAATCTCAACATCATCTGAAATGACAGTCGCAGGTTGTGCCTGACTGTTACTGTCGGCAACCAAATATCCTGATGTTTTATATTTTTTTAGTTTCTTTTGTTTTTAATTCTGATTCTCTTTATGTCTGTGTTTATTTTATAACAGTATTTTCTGTATTTTAGTGTAATTTTTATATACATTGCTGTGTCTGAGTCAAAAAATAATAAGCACTGACAATTTTAAGATTTCAGTAGTCTCAGTTTTTGGATGAACTGAAGGTTAATAAAACAAATAAATAAATAATCAAACAGCATAATAATGGAGCCTTCAAACATCTACTGTAACAGGGTGAGAAAATAATTAATTTGTTGATGGACTGCGGATGAATTCTTCCAGGAATCATTCAGTATTAATCAAAAAAACAACTCTGAGCTTCCTTTAATCCTTTAAACTTCTCAAGACCTCCGTCGGGCAGTGAGCCTGTTTTCATGGACTGCAGTGAAGTCACGTTTTTATACATGCAGGTCCCTGCTTATCATCCTGTTTAGTTTAATTAAACACTGAGAAATATGACTTACACACACACACACACACACACACACACACACACACACATACATACACACATGCACATACACATACACACACGCACACACATGCACACACACACACACATACATACACACATGCACATACACATACACACACGCACACACATGCACACACACACACATACATACACACATGCACATACACATACACACGCACACACATGCACACACACACACATACATACACACATGCACACACACATACGCACGCACACACACACACACATACATACACACACACACACACACACATACACACATGCACACACACATACATACACACACGCACACACATGCACACACACATACGCACACACACACGCGCGCACACACACACACACACACACACACACACATACATACACACACACACACACACCTTTATTTCATCGCATGTTCTATCATTTCATTTAATTCGAATGTGTCACTGAGATTAAAAATCACGTGGCTTTGAGTCCGAGTCTGATTTTCTCTTTCATTTTTAATTTAACTTTATTAAACAGAAGAAAAAAGTTCAGTAGGTGTATTCAAGCTATGCAGCACCATGCACAGAAATGTCAGCCACACAGCTGACCTGAGGAGTCAGGTTTAATATTTGCACACTGAGTTTCAGGATAAACAACATGATGTTGTAGCAAATCTGTGAACCCTGCAGCAAGTGTCAAAGACGTGTCATTTCCTACTCATGCTGAATATTGACAATGCAGGGAAAAGCAAACATACTCATGAGTGTGACCTTAGCCTCGCACTGCTAGTTTGCACTACTGCTGTATCCATCCATCCACCTTTTTCCCAACTTATTTGGGCTGAAGCCCATCCCAGCAAAAGGCATCTTGCACAGTACATCACAGGGCTAACTCACAGAAGGACAACTATTCACATTCACACTGACACCTGCGGACAATTTAGAATCACCGGTTAACCTAACAAGCATGTTTCTGAAATGTGGAGGAAGCTGGAGTAGCTGAAAAGAAGGGATGCAGAGTTTGCATCTTCTTGCTGTGCCTGCATGGGCTTCCTCCCGCAGTCAAACACATGCATGTCAGGCTAATTGCTGTTTCTAAACTGTGAGGGAGGTGAAGTACTTAAAATGTATAAAGTGCTGTATGAAAGTACAGTTAAACATGTGACTTCTCTCAACTAAAGTGCTTTGAGTGGTCAGTAAGACCAGATAGGCACCTACACTATACAATGCATTACAGGCACTGGGAGAAGATGCGAGCCTCAACCTGGACCCTGTTAATGCGACATGACAGTGCTAACCACTGTTAGGTCTCTGCTGTCTGTTGTACAGAGTTGTACAGTAAGAGCAGGGTTCGTACGTCTTTTTCAGGGTCAAATTCAAGCACTTTTTAAGCACTTTCAAGGTCCCTTTTCAAGCTTTTCCGTGATATTATTATGTACAATTCCAATGTATTTTGTTCATCTCCCTTAAATAAACAGGCAGCCTTAAAGTATGAAATATTCATATACAAATACACATAAATGTGTGTACTGTCTGAGTGGCTGATAGTGTCCCACAGGCCTCAGTGTGAACTTGAAGACATTTATAATGTTTAAGTAGTTTAATGTGTAGGTGCTGACGATAAACACATTTTGAATGAAAGCCGGGGAACTTTGGTAGCACAGAAACAAGTGGCTATTCTTTGTGACCACATGGATCGGTCCCTCATATTACCATTGTTTCACCCAAAGGCACCAAGTTAATGCTCAAAAAAGCTGCAGCAATACACACAAATATAAACAGTACTTGGTGACAACTTTGCTTTTAGCCTTTAACCCTCTGGTGTCCAGGGTATAATTGGTCGTTTTTGACTACTTTTGATTTGGCCTCTATATTTCACCTTTACCTTTCACCTTTATTTCAGCACAATTTATCTAAATTCAGACATAATTTAAAATACGAGTAAAAAGTGATATTTTTGACTGTAAAAACCACAAGCATGTTTAAGGAATCATTTTCATAACTTGAAATGCAAATTGTACATTTTTTTTTAAAAATATGCACAAGTTTTGCAAACAACAAAGTTATATGGTACTATTTACCTAAAAAAAAAAAATGCAGCCAAGGCTCAGACGTTTTTTATATAACCATCTAAAACTATTTACAGAACAATCAGGTGCTCTACGTCAAATAAGAAGGCACACAAATTATTTATGCAACTCCAAAAAATAGTTTGTGTCCACTATAACACAGATGAGAACAGCAGGTGTGTCACTCAGCGTTTACACTGCAATCTGCCTTTGGTGGCTTTTTTGCAGCAACTGTGACATTCACTAGTAGAACTGACACACAAAACAAAAACTACACACTAACTACACAAGACAACACACTAACTTGAGACTCCAAACACGGCAAACGTCACAAATCTCTCACGTATCAAAACTCTCTCTCTGTCTTTCGCTCACTCGCTCTCTCTCTTTCGCCGGTCACTCCTAAAACTTCCCCCTCTTCCCAAACGACCAAATTGCACATGTTGCCATATCATTTTTTGATTGGTCGACATGGTACATTTTTCCACCAATAGGAAAGGAGTCTTTTTTCTTTTTCTTTTTTCACTCACAAGCAAAGCGTCTTTGCTAGCGCTCTCCATAGAAAACGCCGTTTTTTACCGTTTCTTCCCGGAGTAAACGCCACTGTTTTATTAAAAACAAAAAACACCGGTTTTACGTGGCCTATCAACACAGTTTAAACACTGGTATATAGCTTGAAGTCTGCACGTTCGACCCAAGTTGAAATGGAGACTCTGGGTCGACCCCAGAGGGTTAATCAGAAAGCCTTAAGTTGGCTAGTTATGTATCGGGCTAATGTTTAAAGCTTTCACTTGAATAAATTAACTCATATCACTGCTAAGTAATGTTAGCTAAGTTCACAGCATATTCCATAATAGCGCTGCCATACTGCATCACACTCAGTGCATTTCAATCATTTCTCCAGCGAGTTTGATAGCTAGCAAAATAATAATCATAATTTTAAAAAATTGCATGCGTAACGTACGCATACTGGAAAATTATTTACTAGCACTCACCTATCATGCGACTGGAGAGCGCAAACTCCGCCACTGTCGTTTTCCATCATACACTCATTTAAACAGCAACCTACAGATATGTTAGCGCACTCATCCCCGACTGGCCGAGGGAGGGGCGGGGACACACGTTGAAACAGACGCAAGGAAGCCCAGGCAGGGAAATTTTGCTTTTACATTTTGCGACTCATTTTTATTTCTCTATCTGATAAGAAAACTATTTAATCAGATAGTTATTTGTGGTGAATGAAATACAGTTACATTTTCAAGCACTTTCAAGCACCACATCTGAAATTCAAGCACTTTCCCAACCTTGAAAAGACAACATTAAAATTCAAGCATTTTCAAGGATTTCAAGCACCCGTACGAACCCTGTAAGAGCCAAAGATGGTGAAACTGTAGCAGCCTGATTGCAAATCTAAGTGTACATACATACACAGCAGTGTAGAAATGCTGGGTGAGCCTTGTACTCATCTGTGTGGTAACAGTGTACCTTATGTGAATGACATCTGTCTTATGTTAGAGGCGTGGCTGCTTTGACATATATGTGCACACACGTGCAGCCAGTTTTTGTAGCATTTTTGATTAAAATAAAACCCCAATTCCAAAAACATTCCCCAAAAACTGTGACATGTAAATAAAAACAGAATGCAGTGATTTGCATATTTCATAAACCCATGTTTTGGGTGGGGATGCTAGTTATTTAAAAGTCCTGTTTCTTTTTCATCATACTTTGTGTTTCATCATGTGCCCGGTGTTTTCAGCTAGTGAAGGTTCTGGACTGCAGACTTGGACCAGTTCACCATCTGCATTCTTCTGATGCAAAGCTGTTTTAAAATGTGCGGTTTAGCAAATATGAAAGGCCTTCGCTGAAAAAGGCGTCATCTGCATGTGAGAAAATGTTGCTCTAAAACATGTTTATATCTTTCAGCACTGATGGTGCCTCTCCAGATGTGCAAGCACAGGTATATCAGAGAGCTAGGCTTTCGAGTGCTGATACCAGCGGGTGTCCCTCTCCTCTTTGGAGGATGCAACATCCATGTTTTCCAACAATGATTCATCATGTTTTATGATTCATACTTTTAAAAATGTTTATGCAAGATCAAGCTTTAACCTGCATTTGTGAGTGGCCCAATCATGACTGTGAATCCCCTGCAGTTATTTCAATGACAGAATCGTTCCAGTGTGTAGCTCTGTGGTGCCTGAGGACCCAAACACACATCCAGCACTGATGTTTGGCCTCGTCCCATGGGCACACATTTTCAGAATCTACTGATTTGCTAATATTATTTAGTGTAGATGAGATTTTCAAAGTCTTTGCAACTTTACATTAAGGGACACTTTAACACTTCCACAGTTTGTAGATGCTGTTTTGGGGTTGTTTTTTTGCAGACTGGTGAACTTCTGCCTGCGTGTACTTTTGAGAAACTCTGCTTCTCTGAGATGTTCTCTTTATACCCACTCATGCTGCTGAGCTTTTGCAGATTCGCCCAATTAGTTGCAAAATGTTCCTCCAACTGTTTCTTTTTAGTAGCACTTACTTTGCCGGCCTTCTGTTACCCCTGTCCAAACATTTGACTGATGTTGATGCCATCAAATTCAGCAAATTCTTCTTAAAACTGTCATTTTTCACAGGTTTATGAAATGCACAGTTTACAGTGGAAATGAGTCAGTAGTGGGTCTGCTGTGTGTGATAAAGGTTGTCCAGAAATTTGTGTTCCAGTTTTGGGGTGAAATTGAAGTTATTTTATTAGAAAATGTTAAAGCTGAAGCTTTAAAAAGCCAGTGGGGGAAGGCATTTTAAATACAGTCTATGCTTCATTATGTTTTAATTCAATTTTTACTCCATGTCAGGGTGTCTTACACTGTAAGGTCAGGACCTTACAGTAGCAGAGAAAACCATGCTATTGGCCCACGAGCAGCCTTTAGTCACACTGAGTATGAAAAATATGAAGAAAACTCCGTTACAGAGTAAAGCTGCCTGCTTTGAACTCCAAGACCCACAAGTAACCCTGCACTGTGAAAGTGAAGTGCTGTATTAGGATATACTACAGTGCTGTCTGTGAGATGTGATGAAGCTCAGTCATTAAGGATGAAGGAGAATTATATTTTGTTTTATAGCATAGTCTATGAAAAGAAGCTAAATGGAAGAGATACAAATTTCTTTTGAGCTTTGTTCTGAGTCTGATACACCTGATCTCACCAGGCAAACATGCAAACCGTGCAGGGTGCAGGCACTAAGCTCACAAACTGAAAACAGTTAGCATCAAATTAGCTGAAGTTTGTTGTGATGCAATCGTCATATAATCACTCATCAGAGTGGGTCATCTCTATTTATAGCCACACATTGACAAACTCACATGCACTGTCTGACTCTGCTTCTTTTTCCCTCTGTGAAACTGAAAAATACAGAAGCTGTCATAAAAAATGCAAAAAAATAAATGAATAAAATGAAATGTGCCATGAACTTCTCCCAGTTCCAAGACGTTTCAGTCTTTTTCTTTCAGGCTGGTTTCAGTACATTCTGCTGAAATCTCCATAGTTTATGAATCTTCATTTTCAATTTTCAGCCAGCAAAAGACTGACGGGGCAGCTTGCACTTGACTCATGGTAACAACCTTCACTTCAAGGCCAGTGGACAAGAAACCCTCTCGAAAAAAGTGACTGACCTGCTGTGTTTACTCAAAGGACGCTCTCGCAGCAGGGAGGTACAGGACAAAAACTGAACAGCTGGTCAGCCTGCTCTACAAAAGGATGCTCTTAATTTGGACAATATTACGCAGCTGAAAAAAGTAGTCCTTGGTTTCCGTTTTGTGTGAGTTTAAAGGATGTGCAGTGTCATGCTGAGATATAAATCTGGGGTTTCTGGGAATAGTGTTGCAATAGTGTTCGAATACTGTTGGAATAATGTTGGAATACTGATGGAATAGTGTTGGAATACTGTTGGAATAGTGTTGGAATAGTGTTGGAACAGTGCTGGAATACTGTTGGAATAATGTTGGAATAATGTTGGAATACTGATGGAATACTGTAGGAATAGTGTTGGAATACTGTTGGAATACTGTTGGAATAGTGTTGGAATAGTGTTGGAATACTATTGGAATAATGTTGGAATACTGATGGAATAGTGTTGGAATACTGTTGGAATACTGTTGGAATAATGTTGGAATACTGATGGAATAGTGTTGGAATACTGTAGGAATAGTGTTGGAATACTGTTGGAATACTGTTGGAATAATGTTGGAATACTGATGGAATAGTGTTGGAATAGTGTTGGAATACTGTTGGAATAGTGTTGGAATACTGATGGAATAGTGTTGGAATAGTGTTGGAATAGTGTTGCAATACTGATGGAATAGTGTTGGAATAGTGTTGGAATACTGTTGGAATACTGTTGGAATAATGTTGGAATACTGATGGAATAGTGTTGGAATAGTGTTGGAATACTGTTGGAATAGTGTTGGAATACTGATGGAATAGTGTTGGAATAGTGTTGGAATAGTGTTGGAATAATGTTGGAATACTGATGGAATAGTGTTGGAATACTGTAGGAATAATGTTGGAATACTGATGGAATAGTGTTGGAATACTGTTGGAATACTGTTGGAATAATGTTGGAATACTGATGGAATAGTGTTGGAATACTGTAGGAATAGTGTTGGAATACTGTTGGAATACTGTTGGAATAATGTTGGAATACTGATGGAATAGTGTTGGAATAGTGTTGGAATACTGTTGGAATAGTGTTGGAATACTGATGGAATAGTGTTGGAATAGTGTTGGAATACTGTTGGAATACTGTTGGAATAGTGTTGGAATAGTGTTGGAATACTATTGGAATAATGTTGGAATACTGATGGAATAGTGTTGGAATACTGTTGGAATACTGTTGGAATAATGTTGGAATACTGATGGAATAGTGTTGGAATACTGTAGGAATAGTGTTGGAATACTGTTGGAATACTGTTGGAATAATGTTGGAATACTGATGGAATAGTGTTGGAATACTGTTGGAATACTGATGGAATAGTGTTGGAATAGTGTTGGAATAGTGTTGCAATACTGATGGAATAGTGTTGGAATAGTGTTGGAATACTGTTGGAATACTGTTGGAATAATGTTGGAATACTGATGGAATAGTGTTGGAATAGTGTTGGAATACTGTTGGAATAGTGTTGGAATACTGATGGAATAGTGTTGGAATAGTGTTGGAATAGTGTTGGAATAATGTTGGAATACTGATGGAATAGTGTTGGAATACTGTAGGAATAATGTTGGAATACTGATGGAATAGTGTTGGAATAGTGTTGGAATACTGTTGGAATAGTGTTGGAATACTGTTGGAATAGTGTTGGAATACTGTTGGAATAGTGTTGGAATAGTGTTGGAATACTGTAGGAATAATGTTGGAATACTGATGGAATAGTGTTGGAATAGTGTTGGAATACTGTTGGAATAATGTTGGAATACTGATGGAATAGTGTTGGAATAGTGTTGGAATACTGTTGGAATAGTGTTGGAATACTGATGGAATAGTGTTGGAATAGTGTTGGAATAGTGTTGGAATAATGTTGGAATACTGTTGGAATACTGTTGGAATAATGTTGGAATACTGATGGAATAGTGTTGGAATACTGTAGGAATAGTGTTGGAATGCTGTTGGAATAATGTTGGAATAATGTTGGAATACTGATGGAATAGTGTTGGAATACTGTAGGAATAGTGTTGGAATACTGTTGGAATACTGTTGGAATAATGTTGGAATACTGATGGAATAGTGTTGGAATAATGTTGGAATACTGTTGGAATAGTGTTGGAATAGTGTTGGAATAGTGCTGGAATACTGTTGGAATACTGTTGGAATAATGTTGGAATACTGATGGAATAGTGTTGGAATAGGGTTGGAATAGTGTTGGAATAGTGTTGGAACAGTGTTGGAATACTGTTGGAATAGTGTTGGAATAGTGTTGGAATACTGTTGGAATAGTGTTGGAATACTGTTGGAATAGTGTTGGAATAGTGTTGGAATACTGTAGGAATAGTGTTGGAATAGTGTTGGAATACTGTAGGAATAGTGTTGGAATACTGATGGAATAGTGTTGGAATAGGGTTGGAATACTGTTGGAATAGTGTTGGAATAGTGTTGGAATAGTGTTGGAATACTATTGGAATAATGTTGGAATACTGATGGAATAGTGTTGGAATACTGATGGAATAGTGTTGGAATAGTGTTGGAATAGTGTTGGAACAGTGTTGGAATAGTGTTGGAATACTGTTGGAATACTGATGGAATAGTGTTGGAATACTGTAGGAATAGTGTTGGAATACTGATGGAATAGTGTTGGAATACTGTTGGAATAGTGTTGGAATATTGTTGGAATACTGTAGGAATAGTGTTGGAATAGTGTTGGAATACTGTAGGAATAGTGTTGGAATACTGATGGAATAGTGTTGGAATAGGGTTGGAATACTGTTGGAATAGTGTTGGAATACTGATGGAATAGTGTTGGAATAGTGTTGGAATAGTGTTGGAATAGTGTTGGGATAGTGTTGGAATACTGTTGGAATAATGTTGGAATACTGATGGAATAGGGTTGGAATAGTGTTGGAATAGTGTTGGAATACTGTTGGAATAGGGTTGGAATACTGTTGGAATACTGTTGGAATAGTGTTGGAATACTGTTGGAATAGTGTTGGAATAGTGTTGGAATACTGTTGGAATAGGGTTGGAATAGTGTTGGAATAGTGTTGGAATACTGTTGGAATAGGGTTGGAATACTGTTGGAATACTGTTGGAATAGTGTTGGAATAGTGTTGGAATAGTGTTGGAATACTGTTGGAATAGTGTTGGAATAGTGTTGGAATACTATTGGAATAATGTTGGAATACTGATGGAATAGTGTTGGAATACTGATGGAATAGTGTTGGAATAGTGTTGGAACAGTGTTGGAATAGTGTTGGAATACTGTTGGAATACTGTTGGAATAGGGTTGGAATACTGTTGGAATACTGTTGGAATAGTGTTGGAATACTGTTGGAATACTATTGGAATAATGTTGGAATACTGATGGAATAGTGTTGGAATACTGATGGAATAGTGTTGGAATAGTGTTGGAACAGTGTTGGAATAGTGTTGGAATAGTGTTGGAATACTGTTGGAATAATGTTGGAATACTGATGGAATAGTGTTGGAATACTGATGGAATAGTGTTGGAATACTGTTGGAATAGTGTTGGAATACTGTTGGAATACTGTTGGAATAGTGTTGGAATATTGTTGGAATACTGTTGGAATAGGGTTGGAATACTGTTGGAATAGTGTTGGAATACTGATGGAATAGTGTTGGAATACTGATGGAATAGTGTTGGAATAGTGTTGGAACAGTGTTGGAATAGTGTTGGAATACTGTTGGAATACTGTTGGAATAGGGTTGGAATACTGTTGGAATACTGTTGGAATAGTGTTGGAATAGTGGTGGAATACTATTGGAATAATGTTGGAATACTGATGGAATAGTGTTGGAATACTGATGGAATAGTGTTGGAATAGTGTTGGAACAGTGTTGGAATAATGTTGGAATAGTGTTGGAATACTGTTGGAATAATGTTGGAATACTGATGGAATAGTGTTGGAATACTGATGGAATAGTGTTGGAATACTGTTGGAATAGTGTTGGAATACTGTTGGAATAGTGTTGGAATAGTGTTGGAATACTGTTGGAATAGGGTTGGAATACTGTTGGAATAGTGTTGGAATACTGTTGGAATACTGTTGGAATACGGTTGGAATACTGTTGGAATAGTGTTGGAATACTGTTGGAATAGGGTTGGAATAGTGTTGGAATACGGTTGGAATACTGTTGGAATAGTGTTGGAATACTGTTGGAATAGGGTTGGAATAGTGTTGGAATACTGTTGGAATAGTGTTGGAATAGTGTTGGAATACTGTTGGAATAGGGTTGGAATACTGTTGGAATAGTGTTGGAATACTGTTGGAATACTGTTGGAATACGGTTGGAATACCGTTGGAATAGTGTTGGAATACTGTTGGAATAGGGTTGGAATAGTGTTGGAATACTGTTGGAATAGTGTTGGAATAGGGTTGGAATACTGTTGGAATAGTGTTGGAATATGGTTCCTGTGCGTCACTCAAGTCTGGAATTAAAATCACGTATGTTTATGTCTTGACATATCTTATTTTTCGGTACGTGCCAAAGGATTACACTTCACAGTAGCATTTGATGCTAATACTGTTTAATAACTGATAGAAAAGGATCATTCTAGAAAGAGTTTTTTGAATTAAATAACAGATTTTCATGCTACTGTCTTTTTTTGGACTATAATGGTCACACACATCTGTTTACTTCAAGATGTAGTTACATGACCGGCATGCTCGGATAAACTGAAGCAGTTTTTACAAATTTATTTAATGAGTCTATATGTTAAAGTAGTAAGTTAATGAGTTCTGGGGTAAAGGGCGGAGGAAGGGTGGTGGTGAGGAGGTAGTACCAGATGAGTGGAAAGCTGAGTTTGGCCTGAGAGGGATTTTCTTCACATGTGGAGCGGAGCCAAGCGAGATGAATCTGTCCAGAGGGCGAGTGATAATCCAAATGGGCTCAGGATACACAGAGAGAAGTGGAAGAAGTAAAAGTAGAAAGATTTTACACAAAAAAACTGAAGTAGCCTGAACTGTTTATCACTCAAGGAGTTGTACAATCTGGCAATAAGTGGGTGAGGTCCTTTTATTGCAGGTAAGTGAAAGGGAAGCAGGCGTGTCAGCCAGAAGGCAGCAGGAGCTGGTTAGAAGACAGACGGTGAGAAGGACCCACCGTGCTCTCACACAGCCACACCAAACCAGGAGGAAGAAGAGAGTAAACAGAGGAGACGATGAAGACGATAGGAGAGACTGGGAACCACTGAGGGACTGGGACACCAACAGCATTGTTGTGTGGTCAGCTTCGACTCGCTCATTAGTGATTCTGCAGCAGCATGAAGTAGGTGCACTTAGCACATATGATAGATGTTGGCACATGTTTTGCTATGTTCCAAAACAGAAAGCCAACCTAAGGTTGGCCAGCATATCGCTGAGAGGGCCCGAATCATGATTAACCTTGTTCACATACAACAGTGAGCGATTCAGTCGACAGTCTTTAGTGGATGTGTATCAGCTGAATGTCTGAGAATAAAACTGCATTAAGCTGAAACTGGTTCTTTTTTTTTTTTTTACAAAGGTTTAATATTTTACTTCTCTATAGAAACATAAACTAATTTTATGGATGAAAACAAAAATGGTTCAACCAAAAACAAATAAATGAGAAACACAACATGATTTTCTTAGAAGCCATAATTTATCTAGACTTATTTGAAAGGTTCCCTAAAACAGTTTAATATTTTCACCACACTGCTGCACGTCCACTGACTGAGGTTAAGCTCATATTAAGTGTTGTAATGTGACGATGGCTCAGCTGTTGCCATGATAATGTACAAATACAGGAAATATGACCAAATGTATTTTGTAACTGCACATGATTCATGTGTTACGTCCCTCTGTAGCCCCAATCTCTTCAGTGGGTTCAGCTGTTGCTAATTGACCACACCTAGTCAGGTCTGGATAAAAGGATACTTGAGGCGGGCTTTCAAGAAAGCCTCACTAGCTGTTGCCTTGGTAGCATCAGCGGTTAAAGCCAACTTTCTGTGCAGTTTAAGATAAAAACCTCTCCCCACCAAAATTCTGGTGTTTGTCTCCTTATTTATGTTATATTTATTTATGCCTCGAGCCGGGTCGTAACAGATGGGAATGTGGAAAGTGATGGGTGCACTGGTAAGAGGACACAGGTGGGCTCAGAGTGTACCACAAATATCCCCCCACACTACGACATCAGCAGCAACAGCCTGAACTTTTGATACACGGCAGGATCAATCCATGACCCTGATCAAACAAGAAATCAGACCAGGACAATTGTTTCCAATCTTCTATTATGTAATTTTGCTGAGCCTATGCTGACTGTAGCCTCAGTTTGGTGTTCATAGCTGACAGGAGTGGCACAGTGTGGTCTTCTGCTGCTGCTGCTCAGCTGCTTTAGGGTTTGACATGTCGGCTCTTCAAAGATTCTCCTTTGCATACTGGGCTGTCAGGACTGAATATTTGAGTTAGTGCTGCCGTCCTGTCAGCTTGAAGCAGTCTCGGCATTCTCCTCTGCACATCATTAAGATATTTCACCCAGAGAACTGCAGTTTACTCCATGTTTTCTCTGTTCTGTAAACTCGGAGATGGTTGTGCTTGGAAAAACCAACCTGCCGAGCACAAACATGCCACATTCAGAGTAACCTCAACCACCTTTCTTACTCATTCTGATGGGTGGTTGGAACTCCAGCAGGTCGTCTGATTGGCTGATTAGATATTTTAGAGCAGGTGAGTCCACTTTGATAAGTGTACACAACAAAGTGGGCAGCAATAGGAATAAATATAAAACCAGTAAAATGAAATGGACAGTACTACTACTGATGATAATGATAATAAAATGTAGCAAAGTTTAAATTTGGCTCCTATAATAAGACGCGGCTAAGATGAAGTTCTAAGTTTTGTCTAACAAAACAAAACAAAATCCCAGTGCAGGGAGTTCAGGACAGGTTAGCTACCAGGACGTCACGCTACTAGTAATGAAGTAAAGTTTATTGTGAAAGCATTTTCACAGACAAGCATTCACAAAAGAGAAAACGTGACTTTTTCATATGCTGCACAGTGTCTGATCGTTTCGGCTCTTCTGCCTCTGCTAATAACATTGCCTGGGGGACTTCACTAATGTTAATGCATAACAGCATCCAGGCTTGTATAGCATCTTAAGTTTTAATCACACAGACACTTAGCTACCAGGGTGTTTTATTTAGAAGCATGCATGAAGTGCTTGTCATTGTGACAGCCTGTTTCTAAATTCAATGTTGTCATCCAACCACTGCACAGTGAGCAGGAGGAGGCCCTGCTCCTCTGTCGTCCAGTTGCTCCTGCTGTTCGTTGGAATGTATGACATTAGCTTGGTTCTCAGCAGATGTGCCCATCACACTGTTGTGTCTTTATATTTGTTGGCAGCTTCAATTTCCTGCTGTTTCTTCTTCATCTCAACATGTCACAGGCACGGCTGGCACCAGCACTGCACCTGTGCACCTGTGCTGTGTGCAGCTTACACTCTTGTGACCAATGACATTTGTCATTTTTTGTTTTTGGGGACTGAATTACAAAAACAAAAACAAACAAAATAAAACAAAAACAAAGCTAAGTGTTGGGGTTTTTTTTGTGATAATTTCCTCCTGATTGCTTTCAGAAGTCTTACTTTAAAGTAAATATTTGTGTTTATTCTGTGCATTGCATACAAGGAATTTCACTGTCTGTAACTGTCTGTCAGAAAACCATCAGCAGAAAAGATCCACACCTTGCACCTTTGCACCGTGCAGGTGGAGGATTGTATAGCCTAAATTAATTTTTATTGACAGTAAGTGGTGGGTAAATTGCAATGCATCTGATAAATATGTGTAATCAAAGGGATGGTTTTTGTTTTTAAGTAAAATCTGTCTGAAACCTTGAAGGCGCTTCATGATATCACCTGCGGCATGTTTTTTTCTGAGCTGTTGTGCAGCTCTTGATTTTTGTACCTGTGTATGTGCAGCACGTTATGTCGGGGCTTGAGGCATAAGCGTGTGAGTGAGTCAGTCTCACTGACTCTGCGTGCAGTTCATTGATACATCAATGCATCAACACAGATGTTCCTGGATTACAGTAAGATGATTACTGTAAGAGTTGAAAAAGATGAGTCATTCTTCAGAAAACACAGAGAAAACTTCAGGTGATTGCTTTGCTTTCTCTTTGACTTCAGTATGAAGCAGTGATTGTTGTTAGTCATCAGACTGCAGTGACTCTGCATGGATGTGGTGCTGACATCAGTTTGTGACCAGCATGTGCCGATACTGTGGCTCAAATTAATGCTGATTTGACTTGATAATAATAATATCTCTTCTATCAAGCCCTTCAGTCACTACTAAGTCAGAGCAATATGGTATTGTTTGCTTTTAGTGCCAGATTTCTACTATTTTCTTCTTTTTCTGCCTCTGCCGTTCTTTCTTCCTCTCTCTATCTCTCTGAATAAGTTAGTGCTCATAGTAACTTCACCCATGGTAGCATGTTCAGCCTCAGTTATGTATCTTGCTATTTTTTTCCACCTCCTTGAACTCCAGATCTCCCATGTGTCAGTGCAGACTCACCCTCCTGCTCTCTCTCAGCTGCTGCTTGCTGTTTCAGCCTCACACAGGTGGAAAACAACCCAAAACAAAAACACTTGCACTACTGGACTGGTTGAATTTGTGAATTACAGTCTGAATCTGCCAGTTCTGGTGAATATGATTCAAACAAGCATCAGTGACAGAGAAGCCAGTCGTTCTGAATTTGGCCTCTCCAGCCACACGTGGGCTGTGCCACCTTGGTGAAGGTCACCTGACCTGTGAAGAGATCTGTGAGAAAAGGATGCACATTGCCAATATGTTGCTAGCACGACAGCATGATAGCAAACCATTCATTACTGTAGTTTGACAGATGACAGAGTTATGTGTTTTGTGCTGAGGCTAGTGGAACTTCTTGAAGCGGAACAAGAGATACGTCCTCTGCTTTTCCTGTAGCTCCATGAAACAAGCAACAATAATGGGAAAGTTTTCTGGGGTAACTATAATATAGAAAATGTAATTCCATCAGACTCCAAATGAAAACTTCAATGCAAAAATAGTGAAATTGCTCTACAATTGGTTTGAAGTGATAATATCAGGACTCCGACATTAATAACGTCTTGTTTGACACATTGTATTTCAATATTTTGTGGAGATGGACCATCCAGCGTAAACTGTGACAGGGTAACACCCAGCTGGCACACAGAACTCTTTAATTTGCAAAATAATAACCCTCAGTCATCATCTAACAAGAGCACAGATGGTACTCTAACATCATTCAACCAAACTCCAGAAAGCCACTTCTGATACGTGATTAAACATGTAAAGGGCACTTTTCCAGCCAAATGTTAATCACATTGTGAAATCACATTTTAAATTCTACTATAATCCACTTAATGACTTGGCACCAGAAGTGTTGACATGCTAGGGAGCTGCTGTGTCTCCACTACTGCATCCGAACCTAAGGTGAGTTCAAGGGTTGTTTATCAGGGCTAATTCACAGATGAGAACCATTGTCCTGGTGACTGGTATCATGTGACTCTAATGGCTGGTTTAATACTGAAGCAACAGGGATAACAGAGGCCTGTAGTGCAAAACCCGATCTTTGCCCTCCAGTTAAGCACGTCCTTCCCAGCCTCTCTCAGCTCACATCCATGCAACAGGGGGCTGTATTAGAGGCTTAGTTTAAGCTTCAGGTTTAACACCAGTTTTTCAGTGTTATGTTTGTAATTTCATAGCATAGTTTAAATCTGCAGAGCAGGTTATGTTCAAGATAAATGACCCACATGTAGGGACCCTGCAAACACTGCCTTGGATTGTGGTCCTGTCTCGAAAAAGATCATTTCAAAATAAAAACTGCAATGTCAACATGAAATCAGCCTCCTGAATGTCAGCGGGGGTCCTTGTTAGACTTTCTAGAATGAGAAGGTTTGTCTTTAAAAATGTGTTTTCTACTGTAATTTTATTGATTAGAACAAAATAAAACAAGAAGAACAAAAAGATGCATCACATGTTTATGATTATGACACTGGAAGCATCACAGAGGTTATTGTTTGAATGGATTGAATGATACATCATTGATCATGCATATCAAAGTGTTGTTTACATTTGGAAAGAAAAAACAAAACAAAACAAAAACCCTTCAGTGAGCCGACGCTGTGAGCCCCGTCTCATCACAAGCATTTAATAAAAGAAGTAGACTCAGAGATTATTGTATTAAAACACCCAAAGATGTACATTTGATTATGTCATTACAAAAATGTAATCAATATTTATCGCTTTGACTGACTCGTCTGCTCTTTACATCAACATCTGTCCATCTGCACTGCAACGAACAAGAAGATAGAGTATGATTGTTTTATATAATTTAATTTATTTTTAACATGGATGATGTACATGAATAAATATTGCTGTAGATGAATCAGAGTTAGCCAATTTTCACCTGTAGGTTACATTTTAAAAGCAACGCGGTTTTAGAGATGAAGGTTTTTGTCTTTTCCTGCTGAGCATCTTTGTGAATAACAACTATTTCTTGCTTTTATTCTTCTGTCTTCACACAATGGAAAGAAATTCTTTTGCCTTAATAGCAGTGCAGTCAGAAAAAGAGTACCCAGGCATGTAGAGGATGACATGATATAAAATTAACTTTTATACATAAAACTAACTACGGATAAAAATTACAACTGAAACCAGTTTAAACATCACATGAAAACATGTAAAAGATCTTCAGGACAGTCAGTGATACATTTCTTGACTTTAGATTTTATCCAGCTGGCCATCGTATGTGTTAATAGACTGTTATAATACCTGTAGCATCTCCAGCCAAAGTGCTTCAAGTATTGAAAAATATGAACCAACAGACATGACAGCGGTTGTCACCGTCGCTCATAGCAACAAAGCTCTCAGTTTAAATTGGTTGAAGCGTTTCTATGTGAAGTTTGCGTGTTGCCCTGTGTGTGTGTGGGTCCATCCTCCTTCTGTGGTTCAAAGACATGCATTTCAGGTAACTGGTGATTCTAACATGGCCTTGAATGTGAGGTAGACAAAGTGCACGTAGTTGTGTGGGTAAATATAGCATGTAGTCTGAAGTGCTTTGAGTGGTCAGTAAGACTAGAAGAGTGTTATGTTCGGGAAATGACAATCCATTTTCAAGAGGACAGTGTAAGAAGCCTCTGAAGTTCTCTAAGACAAACTGAACCTGATCTGCATGAATATAAAAACAGTCCACTGTCACCAAAGAACATAATCACTCCAGAAACTGCTGCTCTGATTCAGGGCTGTAGCTAGAGCATCTCTTTGTGGAAATAATGTTTACATGCTACAACAATTCATTACAAGCACGACTGAAAAATGTACTCCTCCACCAGCAATACCACACTTTGTCTAAGCTGAGTAAGGGTTGTCATTCTTTAATTTATCACCAGTGAAACAACTTTAAAGATGATGAAATGCAATCAGATACTTTTCTGATAATCAAGTCACGGCGCTCGGTCAGCACCTGTGTGAGCAACAGAGACACAGGGAGACTGATGTAGACAGTATGAGGCCAAATTAAAGTGCCCTGCAATTTTGCTAAGGCCATGGGGGTCGTAACCATGGTAACCAGGAAGCAAATTTGTGTCTTTGGACGTGTGTGTGAATGGGTGCATTTTTACTCAGACCTAATCAATCAACTATGAGCAACAAACGACTATCAGTGGGAAAGGAGCCTGTATGATTTAACAATCATAAAGAGATTCCTGACCAAATGATAAATTGGGAATTTGAATGTGTTATATAATGACACACTTAAAATATAGGTGACTGAATACCTGCTACTAAATGTTCAGAGCTGCAGTCATTGTGATGAGCCAGTTTTTTGTTAACATGCTTCAACTTCAGACTTTCAAAATTTGTCTTCGTGTGGTTAACTTCAGGCGTATCCAAATGAAGAGGCCTGCAAGAAAAATAAGGACCTGTAGTGTTTATTTACTGACCAACTGTAGCTTCAGCTGTACGTTCACTTTTGCACACTACCTGTTTTTGACTGCCAGCACCTGCCTGATCTAAACTCATCTACTCTACTCAGCTAGTGTTCATATTCAAGCAGCAGCAGGTCCTGAGACATACTGACAAAGAGATCAGACATCTGTGGCAGTAAAATGAGACCTCACCCAACCCAAGGAGATGGCATGTAATTTGGAATGGGTCCAGTCCAAGTCTCTGGTTGCATCTTTGTTCTTTACGAGTGGTGTAGCTCCCACTGCCCAGCGCTGTGCAGTCTGTGTATTACAGCACATCCTGCACAGTGGTGGGGAACATTTTTAGACATCGCACAATCCTGTCTCCTAGCAACAATGTTCCCATGCAACTCAACTGTTTTTGTGTAATGTAACGTTTACAGTAATGAATGAAGTGTCCCTTTTATGAACTGTGTTAGAGTGGGCAGGAGGTGGCTCAGGTGGATGATGGGTGTTCATTAACAGAGGACCTAATCCACTAAAGGGCATCGTTAATTAGGACGTCTGAAAGAAACTAAAACACAGGAAGAAAAAGCCGTTCCCTGAATGAGCACATCATATCAAAAATGTGCTTCGGTGTTGCATTTTTCCTCTAAAAACAAAGGTGTCATGCAAATTACTGAGTGGCCGATTTAGGCAAAACCAATAGCCAAGAAACAAAAGAAAGGCCTTAAGGGATAATCTGCATAGCAGAATGGAGATCGTCTGAAAGAAGGCTCATGTTTGGCTTGAAGGAGCCTGAGGAGGAAGACAATCCCTCTGATGTGGAACTATTTGTCATCAAGCATGGATATTTCCTGCAGAATACTGTGATATTCTAAGCAAGTGCTAATGCCTGTGATTTCCCAAGGCTAACGTCTGCCTACAGGGGGAACAGGAAAATATCTTTAGAGCTGTAAAGCAAGAACCCGCAAGGAAACGATGACAAGAAAAATCAGAAGCTAAAGGACAAAGAACAGTTTATCCCTTGGACAACATCCAGCTTGAGGTTATTGCATATTCAGCTGTCAGATTTGTAAGGAATGCAGCCACATCCTTTTCTGACTGAATGATAAAACTGCAAAAATACAGTTTAACAAAGCAAAAGATGCCAGAAAGGAAGACGTACCATTTAAAAAAAAAACGCATTACAAGCAAGAAACAGCAATTTAACCTTCATTCACATTGTGCACAACCTGGGGGCGTCTGGTGAAAAGGGTAATTGGATATACATCAGCATAAAGAAAGCCTGTTGCCTGGAGAGAAGAGTACAAAGTTCACAGGTTGAAGTGTGGAGACAGAGCTGTGGGAAGCAAGATAAATAGCCAGAGCGGTGAGTTTATGGTGAGCCAGCAGTCGATGCCTCTAAGCACACTGTCATTTTGGTCAATTAAGGTGATGACTGAAGGAGAAAAATTAAAAAGTGTCCAAAGTGTTGGGCACTGCGGTAACAGGCTGGCAAATCAGTCACAGGACACTGCAGAGGGATCTGAGCTTGTTTTAACTTTCAGTTGTCTAAATTCTCAAAGATTTTAATAATGTATTTTTTTTCTTTAATAATGCTCTCCCTGTGTCTGCGTGCGTTCTCTCTGGGCTTCCTGCCACAGTCCAAAGATATGCAAGGAGTTTGGTTAGTTTGTGTTTCTAAATGTGAGCTTGGCTGTCTGTCTGTACATGTTAGCTGTGCGCCTGGAAACCTGTCCACAGTGTATTCTGCCTCTGAACTTAGAGGATTGAATGAATATCGTATGATGCAGAGCAACCCTACATGAACAGACACAACTGTAGCCTCCAGTGTTTCACTTGTTGGATTGTGGAGCTATGGAGCTATACAGTCCCGATCAAAAGTTTAAGACCACTTGAAAAATGGCAAAAATCATATTTTGTATGGTTGGATCTTAACAAGGTTCCAAGTCGAGCTTCAACATGCAACAGGAAGAAATAAGAGTGAGACAAAACATTTTTCTGAGCATGCAATTTATTGAAAACAGCACTTAAACTGAAACAGGCAGTTTTACAGCTGACCAACTTTAGGACCACACCTCCAAAAAAACCTGTAAACCCCCAAAATAGAAATCAAAGTTCCAAACATGAACTCAGTAACGAGTAGCTCCACTGTTATTGTTAATCACTTCAAAAATTCAGTGCGGCATGCTTGATGCGAGCGTTTCCATGAGGTGATGGGAACATTTCTCCAAGTGGTGAAGACGGCTGCACGAAGGGCGTCTACTGTCTGAAACTGTTGTCCATCTCTGTAAACTTCTCTTGCCATCCATCCCCAAAGGTTCTCAGTTGGATTTAGATCAGGGGAACACGCAGGACGGTCCAGCAGAGTGATGTTATTCTCCTGGAAGAGGGGCCTTGTCCTGCGGGCATTATGTACTGTAGTGTTGTCCTGTTGATAAACCCAGTGGTACCACACAGACGAGGGCCCTCAGTCACGAGGATGCGCTCTGCAACATCTGGACACAGCCAGCAGCTGTTTGACGCCCCTGCACCTCCTGAAGCTCTGTTGTTCCACTGAACGAAAAAGGACCCCACACCATTATGGCGTCCCCTCCACTGTGGAGTGTAGAAACATCTCAGGTGGGATCTGCTTGTCAAGCTGGTAACGTTGGAAACCATCAAGGTTAAATAAAACTGTCTTCCACCTTTCAAAGTTCCATCTTTGGTTTTTCCTTGGAAAATCCAAATGGTCAGTTCTGTGGCGTTCAAGGAGTCGAGGCCTTTGAAGACGTTTTTTGTTTTTGAAGCTGTTCAGTTTCAAAAGCCGTCTGATGGTTATGGGGCTGCAGTCAGCACCAGTAACGGCCTTAATTTGGGTCGAGCAGCAAGCTGCAAGAGACCCTGCGTATGCAGTTGAACAGCCCACCACGTTCAAAAAGGGAAAGTGTTTTTGTCTTCGCCATCAGAACATCATGACAGCGTGACTCACAGAACATGACAATGAATCCACATTTTTGCACAGATTTGGCCTTTTAAAGGCACGTGGTCCTAAACTTTTGATCAGCCTGTTTCAGTTTAAGTGGTGTTTTCAATAAATTGCATGTTTAAAAAATGATTTCTCTCACTTACATTGCTTCTTGTTTCGTGTTGAAGCTCTGCTTCGATCCAAACATGCAAAATATGATTTATTTTAAAAATTTTTCAAGTGGTCTTAAACTTTTGGTCGGGACTGTATGCAGGATTTTTGTGCTGTTAGCATAACTGAAGTGAAATGTTACCCATTGTTGTGTGCTTTTCTGACAATGCTGAGGAGGAGCAGAGCGACTGCAAAAGATTACACAATTACGTTTGAAGATTATGAAAACAGCTCTCAGTTAAAAGTCGGGTTATCGATGAGATGAGCGGGCACTACTGAAGGCGACTAAAAGTTTTTAAATATTTTTATATTTTAAAATGCATCAATCAAAGCACTGACCATCTGGTGACTGACACACTTATATCCTGTGTGCTTCACGAGAGGAGATCAGGTGCTTTTTAAAGCCGTGTGT
>NC_031980.2:39599386-39631886 GCF_001858045.2 Oreochromis niloticus
GTTGCGCAAATGGAAGAAAGCAGTCTTACATATTTGTTTAATATGTGCGTTGAAGGACATGTCCTGGTCAAAAATGACTCCAAGGTTCCTCACAGCATTACTGGAGGCCAAGGTAATGCCATCCAGAGTAAGAATCTGGTTAGATACCATATTTCTAAGATTTTCAGGGCCGAGTACAATAACCTCAGTTTGATCTGAATTAAGAAGCAGAAAGTTAGCGGCCATCCAGGTCTTTATGTCTTTAAGACATTCCTGCAGTTTAACTAATTGGTGTGTGTTACCTGGCTTCATGGATAGATAGAGCTGCGTGTCATCTGCATAGCAGTGAAAATTTATGCTATGTCTTCTAATGATGCTGCCTAGGGGAAGCATGTATAATGTAAACAGAATTGGTCCTAGCACTGAACCCTGTGGAACACCATAATTGACCTTAGTGTGTGAAGAGGACTCTCCATTTACATGTACAAATTGGAGTCTATTAGATAGATATGATACAAACCACTGCAGTGCAGTACCTGTAATACCTACAGCATGTTCTAATCGCTCTAATAGGATATTATGGTCAACAGTATCGAACGCTGCACTGAGGTCTAGCAGGACAAGCACAGAGATGAGTCCACTGTCAGAGGCCATAAGAAGATCATTTGTAACCTTCACTAAAGCTGTTTCTGTGCTGTGATGAGCTCTGAAACCTGACTGAAACTCTTCAAATAAGCCATTCCTCTGCAGATGATCTGTTAGCTGTTTGACAACTACTCTTTCAAGGATGTTTGATATGAAAGGAAGGTTGGAGATTGGCCTATAATTAGCTAAGACTGCTGGGTCTAGAGATGCTTTTTGAGTAAAGGTTTAACTACAGCCACCTTGAAGGCCTGTGGTACATAGCTGATTATTAGAGATAGGTTGATCATATTTAAGATTGAAGCATTAATTAATGGCAGGACTTCTTTGAGCAGTTTTGTAGGAATGGGGTCTAAAAGACACGTTGATGGTTTGGAGGAAGTAATTATTGAAGTTAACTCAGAAAGATCAATTGGAGAAAAAGAGTCTAAATGAACATCAATGGTACTAAAAGTAGCTGTAGATAATATTACATCTGTGGGATGATTATTGGTAATTTTTTCTCTAATGATAAAAATTTTATTTGTGAAGAAGTTCATGAAGTCATTACTAGTTAACGTTAAAGGGATTGTTGGCTGATGATGAGAAGAGACGCCCAAAGGAAGATATACAGAAAACTTGGTTGGTTTGTCAAAATCATCAGCTGGATTTACAACAAGGCACGTTTTTAACAGGAAACATAAAAAGGGTCAAAAAGATGGAAGCCTAGGAACACAAGTGAAAATAATTTGTTTATTGGAAAAAAAAACTTTGAGTGCAGAGCAAATCATGATACAGTTTTTTTTTTATCAAATGTAGAGACAAAACTTTAAGAGCAAACATAAAGAACATTCAGCTAGTTGTGACCTGTCTCTGTGAGGCAAACACACCAACATGACTGAGGGTGTGCTCATACTCAGCACGTACTGTGCTCAAGCATGGTCGTCTGCGCTCCCCTGCTGGCCTGCGCTCACCGTGTGCAGAATAATCTGGGCACGAGTGGGCATCAGCTTGTCTCAGCAACCTCACTTCTTCCGCTTGCTCTTCGGTGTTTTTGAAAAGCATTCTCGCAAAGCATGAGTTTGATGATTTCATGCATGTCGTTACTTAATTGGAGAAGCAGTGACATCCTGTCTTCTCATATTTGTTAATTACTTGAAGCAGTTTTTACGGAGGCAGCTGTCAAAGCAACGCTTGAGAAAAACATTGTTGGCTAACCAGGCGCAGTCACATGGCATGCAGCATTTAGTCAGCTGAACAGGATTTAAGGGGTGAAACACACTTGGGCACAGCACAGGTTGCTTAGTGTTAGTCTGCCTTTAAGCTGGAACCTTCAGTTCAGCTTTGATTTCTGAAAGGGGATTAAATAATGAATGCAGACCAAAACTGTTCAAGAATCAGCTGGATAGACCTACAGCCACCCAAAGAAGTTAACACGATGAGGAGAAAAAAAGGAAATCGACATGACCTCGATGTAAAACCCTGAAAAGACTGGGAAAAATAGATGGGAAAAATCTATGAGTGGAGATGTTCAACAAAGTTATATGATTGGATAATTGAATTCAATTTTATTTATATAGCGCCAAATCACAACAAGAGTTGGCTTTCCATCGCTCTTACCTGAATACAGGTGAAATGGAAGAGGCTAAAGCAGACAGCTGGGCCCAAGTCCAGCCTGCTCCCTACACTTTGTCATGGCTTGTCAAGTCCAAAGCTGCTTTTATGGTCCTGGAAAGGTAACACATTTTGTGCCCACTCTACTCCAAAAACTGCCCGTCTGCCTGCAGTGAGCTTTGTTTGCAGACAGAGGCAGTGCACAAAGTCTGTGGTGCAAGCCGTCTGTTGGCTACTGTTGCCTGTGCTGTTGTTCGTCAGTCAGCCAGCACCGGAGCAGAGCCGAGTTTTAACGTACAAAACGCTGAAATGAAACCGAATGTTTAAAAAATTGAAGTGTTGACTGCAGCTACTATCTGTGCTTTTCACACAGTTGCCCTGTTCCTGGTCAGCTGCATGGTCTGTTATGGCCCACTTGTAAAGCAATCATTGTCTGCATCCAATAATGTGCATCACTGTAAAATCTAATATTGTGTTTAATTAAAAATATTAAGTAGGCTGAACTCAGTTTTTATCAATTTGTTATTAGAACTCAATTTAAGTAAGTTACCAGTAGTTTTTATGCAAAAACGCTGATAAACTCCATTTATTTGAGTTGTCTTAACTTAGAAAAACTAAGTAAGCTGGAAGTTTTGCTTCTCATGGCGGAAGGATGAAACAATGTGGTTTGAAAATGCCACGTGACTACCGTCCTCCTCCCTCCGGTCCGGAACAGTCCGGATGTTCATGGCGCATTTTTTATGAGCAAACCTGGAGAAGCTTCAGCTCAAGATATTATTGTTGTCATTGCTGTGGATCTTTACCTGATACACTGACTTGGTGAGTAAATGTTTACTCTTATTCAAACTGATTTGTGGCTTCTCTTAGTTTAGCACCAGGTTTATAATCTTGCTAGCTAGTTAGTGTTAGCCTAGCGTTGCTGCTGCCGCTGGGCTCATGTTACTTAAAAATTAACACCACAGCCTTAAAAACCCTTATATAAAACTATGTCTGTGAAATTTTCTGTTGATTGTTTGAAATAAATAAGTGAGATAAGAGCCCAGACAAAATTCTTTGGGAGGTGGAGCCGTTAGGGGTGGGGTGTGGGGGGTATTTTCAATCTATAACCATAACTAACTAACTAACTAACTAACTATATATATCATGTTTAACCTGAGTAGCAAAAGACCGCAGGGGGGTTGAAAGCGATAAGCCAGGAGTTAGCTGTGCTCGCCGGCTCTATCGAGCCTTGACCTCCCGGTCAGCTCTTCGATAACAGAGCTCTCCGAAAACGTCGAAGCACTTTTGCAAATATGTGATATTTTGATAAATTAAGTAGATATTTGAGCATTACACAGCTACATTCTCACCTGAAAATATCTTAAAAGTTTATTTTATGACCCAGAAAGGGTAATCTGGGGAAAAGGAGGATTGCATTTGTCGGCCACAGTTGTCAGAGCCTGTGTATGCGTACTTGTGTGGACTTGTGATACGTCGGAGACCAAGTACTGTTCCAATTCAAAGTACGCATGAAGCCAAGAATGCGAAAAATTCCGGGATGTGTTTTTGCTCCTCCCGTTTTATCGAGCATGTATCGGTGGTGACTTGTGTGGACTTGGAGGGACTTGGTACAGCTAAATATCCCAGAATGCATTCCGTCCAAAACTCAAACGCGGCAATGGCGGAGGAGCACGGCTAAAAAACTTGTAAATATTATTTTTTCTGGGTCACAAAATAAACTTTTAAGATATTTTCAGGCGAAAATGTAGATGTGTAAAGTTCAATTATCTGCTCGATTTATCAAGACATCGGAGACGTCTATTTTTTTAATGCTTTGTGGCAGCTTTTGAACATCTGTGGCATCTATTAATGTCAAATCTAGCCTTTATTTAACAACATAAGCAAACTGCTTTTATATTTAACCGACTTTTCTGTTTAATTACATTTTAAATAATAATAATAACAATAGTATTTATTTTGTTAAAAATGTGTTTAAAAACAAGTTTTGTTGTGAAAGCTATAATCCAGATTAGTGGCCTGTGAAAGGGTTAAAGTTTAGGTTGTAGTAATATAGCTTGTCCTTCTAAAGAACTAAGTTAAATTCCACAGTTGAATCATAAGAAACATTATGTTACATATAAACCCTGCCATATGTTAGATCTGGTCATTTTGCTTATTAGAAACTTTATATATTCGAAGTTGACTTTTTAACAAGCATGTAATGATTATATTTAAATTAGGTGGTCTTTTTTTAAACACATATCTCTTTAGGCCTAAACTGACAGTGCCAATACCACACATTCAGACACAGTAGTAGATGGTGTTTTTAATACTATATGTGTTAGTCTAATTTGGTTGTATGGGGTCTACATTGACCTTCTGTGTTGTAAGTTACAATGATTGCACAGCCATTAAGGATCAAATCGGTTTCTGAAAAATGTTCTGTTTTTTCTCCCTCTGCTTGCTTCTTACTGTCTTTGAGGCCGATCGGGACCAGCACTCCTGCTGTTGGACAGAAAGACATCAACTCAGTGGTATTTTGGTTTTCCAATATATTAGCAACTGTCAGTGACATTTATATCAATCAGGCTGAACTTTAATCATACTTTAGATCAGCCTGTTTTACTTATTGTTTTGTTTGTGCTTTGGTTTGGGGAAGTTGTTTCTTTACTGATCTTTTCCTGTCTTCTGTTATTAGACTTGAGATATGACTGCACTATGCTGTTGCTGGTGACCACAGTTAATTCTACAAGACATGCTGTGTAAGTAAACAAACAACAACAGTTTGGTCTGCATTTCTTGAAAGATCACATCCCCCAAACTTAGTTTAGAGGGTCTACACTGTATATAGTGAAGTCTGCAAGTTTTCTAACAGCAAAATCTGTTTTGTGCCCAAAATCATTTTGCACATCATTAGAATGAAAGTTATTGGCCATGTTTGCATAGCCCTTTTTAAAATGATGCTTTCATGACATTATTGTATGTTGGGTGGTGGTCAGGGCTATCCAGACTGACAATTTGGGACATTGAATGTCACCTCTGCGGTGGGGAGGGAGCCTGAGATTGTTTAAATTGGAGTCTGTTTTATACCAAATGCAGAAAAAAATGTTTTAAGAAAGCAATTAAGTTCATGTTCCAAAAAATATGATTGTTTGCTTGCAGGACAACAGGAGAGATGAGTCCTCCGTCACAGATGGTGTGGTCAGTGAAGATGGTCGCCTGCAGGTTCAAGCTCATTGCATCTCCAACCCACATCCACTGCCACTGTACTTAAGGGAAGTTAAAGACTTTCTTCTGCACCTGCATTTGGATCACCTCGATCCATGACAGTCATTCAGGCAGTAATGCCTGGCCTGGAAACAAGCATCCTTAAAATAATACAACATTCCAGCTGCTGTGTTGAAATGGAAAACAAATGTGTTGTTTAAATTAGAGACTGCACTTGTGACAGAACAATAAATATTTTATTTTGATTATATAAGTAATGTAAGTACAAAACAAACTTGTGGTAGGCCTAAACTTATTTTCAGAATAATTACATCTGAGACTTTGTTTCATTGTAAGATTATAACAGTGATGGCAATATAATTGTTTGTTGTTCAGCAGAACAGTGTCCAGTATGTTGGCTGTTATACTTTGTTGTGTTTGAAAATAAAAGCTGGGCTGATTTTAACATCATTACAAAAAGTGTTGTTAATTATTTTTAATCATATTCAGGTTACCACAAATTGTTTTTTCATGTAGTTGAACTTGAAATGTTTGTCAGTAGGTAAACAATTAGTATTGTACAGTCAGAAATATCAAGTTATTGTTAATGCTGCAGACTTGCAATGTATAAGTTGTCCTAACAGTCATCTTAAGTAAGCTTTACTTAGTTTTTTTGAGGCAACGAGTTTCCATATTTTTTTTGAGTTCTGGGAACTAAATAGGTTTTTACTCCATACTTAAAGTGAATAAGTTGCCTTAACTTAGTCATCTTAAGTAAACTTCACTCAATTTTTTTGAGGCAACGAGTTTGCATAGTTTTTTTGAGTTCTGTGACCTAATTAGATTTTATAGTGCAGTCAAGATTTTGGAGGCTGCGTGGACGTGAGGATGTGTGAAAGCTCTTCTCACTCTCTGTCAAACCAGAATCGTATACGTGGACTGAAGATCAGACTAAAGATGGATACAGGACAACAAACACGATCTGAAAGAGTTTGGAGTAAAGGTCTAGTATTGATGCAAAGAATCGTCTCTGTGGGTGCAAAACTTTGAACATTCATTGTCTGTAAAGACTTTTGCACAAAAGCTTCAGTATCATGAATCTATTTAAGTTCATGGGTATCTGTCCAATTACTAAAAATCCCTTGACTTCAGAAACTTAGCATCAATATTAGAAGGACTGTGTGGGAGATCACGTTCTTTTAATGCTAACTTGCTCAAATTAAAGCTAAGACTCTGCACTTGTACACTGTAGTGCCCATTATTATTTCTAATTGAATGTGAAACTCAGACAGTGAGGAAGAATACAGTGTCTAAGTGTCTAAGATATTCCAAATGTTTGTATATATAACCAACATGTGATGAAACCTTTAAACATGGTTATCTAATTATTTCTTGTATTTGGAGCAGCACAGTGTATGGTGTTTGCAGCTGACGGATCCATTTATAATGAAGAAACATAAAGTGAGTGGAGGAAAGAGCAAAAACATAAATAAAACAGAGCCGTGGTGAGAGAATAGATGTGGTTAGACGAAGAGAAAGAGGTGCCTTAGGGGAAAGAAACGATGGGGAAGAAAGAGGCTTTAAGAAAGTGAAAGCTGGAGAAATGGAAAGGACAGGAGAGACGGGGAGAGGATGCCTCAGATAAAGAGAAAAAAAGGGGAAAGATGGAAGGAGATATGCTATGAAACAGCAGCAGGGGAGGAGGGGGAGGAGGGGGAGGAGGGGGACTGGTCCATTGGAAGGAAGGAGGCAGACAGTAAAGAGGAAGAGAGTGATGAGAGGAGGGAGTGAAGTGGAGGATGAAGGAGTGCAGTGGTCAGTGCTGGGCTGCGACCCCACTTAGTGACCAGGCAGAAAGCTTTCCACTCCAGCAGCCTGCTGGCTGCATGCCCTGCACCACACACACACCAAACACATGACATGCACACTCTGTGACTGATGCCCACTTCACATCACAGTTTAAACCTGCACTAGGCAAGATTTTAGATACAAATCCAGCTTTTTTATCAGTCCGAATAACAACATCAGGCTCCATCTCTGCTTACACCACATATACACCACCAACTCCCCTGATATCCAAATTACCACTGCTGTTGTATTGTGTTCCCAAAGCTGTCAAGTCAGAATATAAAAGTGCCCAAACTGTAGAATTCAGAAATGTCGACTATCGAGCTCTTTACACGTCTTCTTCCCAGGAAACCATCATATGAAAATTTGGTTTGGCACAGAGTGATTGCATGTATACATTTTAGCTGTGTATTCGTCTCTATAACCAAAACCATCTGGAGCATCTCACTGTGAATTTATACAATGCAGTAAAACTATGAACCTAAACCTCGAGCCAGTGTAAGAACAAACTGACCGGAGCAGCTGATGAGCTTACAGCAGAGTCCTGATCTCAACAGTCTGAGTGGCAAGTTGTCAAAAATGCCTGAAACAAGTACGATAAACAGTATACAACTGTGCCCTGAAGACTTTGCAAATACTTTTATACTCTGGTATTTATCATTTTCTGTGTTTTTCTACTCTTAATTACAGACTCTCATCACCAAAAGACACAATAAACATCTAACACATTTCTACATTAAGTTGACTGATAGCTATTTTGCTGGTTTTTATAAAACTTTCTATAGATGTGACAACCCTGAATGAAACTATATAAAGTAGTTTGTAGACTGTGGAACTGTTCAAACGTTCCAAAGTGACGTGTTGCTGCAATCACATGAACATTTTCACTAACACAGCAGTGTAATCATTTACTGGACTGCTTGTCTTACGTTCCATGTAACTACATACATTTGAGACTATTAATATGTTAATGATAAGACACCTCTAAAATATCATTGACGGAAAAATTAGCTTGCTAATGAAATTAGCATCATATTTGGTAATTGCTTTACAGTTGCAATTGTGCCATAATCCTGTTATAAAGATTTTTCTCTTTTTCAGAAGGAGAGAAAGGAAAAAAAATTCAAATGCGCCTTTTTCTGGCTGCACGCTTGCACTGCAGTCAGCTGACTTTGGCAGTGTTGCCAGCTTAGTGACTTTGTCACTATATTTAGCAAGTTTTCAGACCCCCTTAGCGACAAATCTGGCGACTTTTTCTGGTGTTATTAGGATGTATCGCTCTTACTCTCAACAAGCAGCGCGTGCTGCCGTGGGCACCTCACCCATGCCAAAGCGCTCACAGGCGACGGATCGTCATCACGCAGCAGTCGCCAGCTGCTGTCAGAGCCGGAGATGTTGACCCCCTACACCAGGGGTCCCCAACTCCAGGCCCCGAGGGCCGGTGTCCTGCAGTTTTTAGATGTGTCCGTGAACCAACACAGATGATTCAAATGTCTAAATGACCTCCTCAACATGTCCTGAAGTTCTCCAGAGGCCTGGTGATGAACTAATCATTTGATTCAGGTGTGCTGACCCAGAGTGAGATCTAAAACCTGCAGGACACCGGCCCTCGAGGCCTGGAGTTGGGGACCCCTGCTCTACGCCTCCAAAACTGCAAATAAATGGTGCATGAGCGAAGCCGCTGCTCCTGTCCTGACTGTAATGCAGTCAGTTCTTCTTTTACTCTTACTTTTCGTGGATCACAAGGTTTAAAACTACTTTAAAAAACACAGACACAAAAAGTAACTCCACCAGAGTGCCTATTTCGGGTCACTTTTGCAGGTCCAAGCCCGGATAAAGGAGCAGGGTTGGAATTGTGACATTAAAAAAAACAATAATTGCTAAAAGAAATTTAATTTGTAGTTCTAAATAAATTCTAAATGCATTTAATGTGTTTTTTACTCACTTTATGTCTCTTCCACGATGATATTTCTCCTACAGTAGGTTACAATTACATAAGCATGACCAATTATGCAAATTAGGCAATGACATCATTTAGCGACTTCTAGCGGCTTTTAGGACAGCCAATAGCGATTTTCCTTACTGAGGAGTTGGCAACAATGGACTTTGTTATTTTCTTTCTCCCTGCACATGAACCAAAGCAGTCCATCACATCTGAGGTGTGTTTTTATTCCACAAAAGAACAAGAGCACAATAAAGTAAAATGCAAATTGCATACAGGACAGAAAAAGTTTCATTATGCTGTTAACACGACATTTGCACATGCAGCACACTAACACAAAGCTAACGAGTAAGTAGTGTTAAAGCTAAGTGCATGCTAACCCCAGCCTAGCCTGGCCTTTCTGAGCTACCCAATGACCTGATGAGCAGACAGACAGACAAAGCAGAAACACTGCAGCAATAATTTTGAAGTCGCTTCGGATACTTCGCACTGAAGACATGCTGAATTGTCAAATGCACTTGACAAAGTGTGTACTGCAGAAGTAGCAGCACAAAAATGAGACAAGATGCACAAGGACGTTTTTTTTCATGAGGATGAAGATCATATCAGTTTTTGCAGTTCTTTATACAGCTGGCTTTTTCAGTAAAATGTAATGGCCTTGTCAAAAAGTGAGTTTTTCATCCATCATGCAGCTATATAATTAATTCTGTCCACAAGGACATTCAGATATTGTGCTTGTTAAATCAGAGTCAAGCTTGCTGCTTTTTGTTGGTTCTTAACCTTCTAGTGTGCACACAATCCGACATACACACTGACCCCTTCAAAGCTTTCACAGCTGATCAATACATCCTGTGGAAAAGTGTTTGCTTGTAGTCTAATTATCTTTCTTGAATATAGTCGATGTTTTGCAAGAAGCTCTGCATCATCAGGCCGCTGCGCCCCACAAACACTCCAGATGAGAACATTTGTTTACACACATGTTCAGCTCAGTGGAAAGTGTCTGACTTCTCAGTGTGATCATTCATGGCGTTGTAGTAATGAGTATACCGACTCAGAGATGTTTGCAGTGTGTGAGCAGGATACATGCACACTACATAATCATGATTCGTGTTCTCAGAGATGGACGCCAGACCAAACAGAGGCACACTGTATAAACTATTAATCTCCATAGCTGTATAATAACCTGCCCTCACTCTAACTGTTCCACATCTTTCCACTGTTATCTTTTGACACTCAGATGTGTCACACATGAAATATAACTCAGTGCTTTATTTTTATAAAGAACCTCGGTGAATCAAAGCAGTTCTGAAAACAAAAAGGATCCAACCCAGTGTCAGGTGTGCCTGAGCGAGTGGCTGACGAGTGCAGCTTCTTTAGATTGTCTTACATTACATGTACATACATTAAACAGATGATACTAAAATGTCACCTCTAAATATCAATGACAGTTAAGTTAGCTTGCTAATGTTAGCTAGGGTCAGTTTAGAGAAAGAGAAACTTATCTGGAAAAAAACAAACAAATTGTTATTTTCTCCATGTACTTTATTAACTTTTAATCAGTGTTTTGCTCGTGTTTTCTGTTTTCGGTGGTCTGACCGTACTAGGTAGAAGCAGGAAGTCATAAAGCGTGGGAGGGAATCACCACGAATATTAAACTAAATAACCTTGTTTTAATGAACTAAATGCACTTTTTATTTTTAACTGCTGTGAAGTTGTTTGTTTTTCACATGCTAATAAAGACTATGTTTATTAATATAATTCCAGATAGTTTATTTAACATCATTGTGACATTGATCCTAGCTTTAGCTAAAGCAGAGTGTATTTTTCACAGTATTTTGAATTGTAATAATAACTCAGTGTTTGCTGTCTGTGGCTGCTTTTCCTACTGCATTTATAACAAAATATGGTATGCACTCTATTTAATAATTTACTTTCCTTCAATTATTTGCTGAAAAACCCCGTTAGGGGCCAATATTGAAGTTAGCAGTTTTTCACCATGTTGTTACGCCTAAACACAGACTGTGGTTCGACCTCTGTCACTGTGACATGATGACACGACTGCTGTTACAGTTTTATTTCAGATTTTTTAATGTATTTATTTTGATAAAGGGCTTTGATGACAACATCTCTGCAGATGCAAATGTACTCGAGGCTGCTGCTGCTGAGGAATTAATTAGCGATGGCATTCAGCGTGCATATATGATGATGTGAGCTGGGAACAGTCAGAATACGTCCTCAGCTGCCTCAGCCATGCTGCTAAAAAACCCATGAGCAGAAAACTCCCAACTTTCTGTGGTGTGAGTACATCATACCAGAGAAGAAGGTATTACCAAAACTAAGAAAAAAACTTCTTTAAACTAATCTGATTTCCAGAGTTTCTCTTCACTGTCACGGTGAAAACGAATGCAAAAACACACACAAACAAATTCAAATGTGCATATTGTTCATATTGTTCAGGCATAAACATCCTAAACATCCACTGCAATAACTAAACATCCAGGGTACCGACCCTGAGGCTGTGGATAGCTACCTTGGTGTTCATCTGAACAATAAACTGGACTCTCTACAGGACAGGGCAGAGCAGGCTGTGCCTGCTGTGGAGGCTCAGGTCACTTCCTGTCTGTGTGATACTTTTGTTCTTATGTTCTTAGTTTTTAGTTCATGGTCGAGTTTTGTTTAGTCTAATACTGTTGTTATTATTATTTTCAGACCTCATTGTTTTTTGAGTACCTAGCTGCTTACTTTTCTGGCATTGTCATAGTCACAGTTATTCTCATCGTGAGTTTGAGTTTCATTGTCCACAGTTTTGGACTCCTTGTATTTGGGTTCCAGCTTCTGTTTATTATCTCTGTATCCTGAGTAGGGAATTAGCGCCTCTGTGGTCACCTTTGACTTCATTGTTTAGTGCGTGACCATGTTATCTCGTTCCTGTTTTACTTTGTAAATGTCTTTCTCTTTAGCCTTAGGTATGCTTCCAGTTTCCACTCTGAGTGTATTTCCTTCATTTTTCTTACTCTCGTGCTCACTCTTTTAGACATTTTGGATTTTGGACCTTTGCTTTTAACGGCAACAAACTGTTTGTTTTTTGTTAAATTTGTCTGTAAATCTGCTCAAGAGTTCTCATATCCCAACATATGGGAGTTTGTTTTTCTCTCTTAGTGCTGCGATCTTCTCTGATAGTGATAAGAATTATTTACCTGTTATGGAACTGGAGCATGTCAGTTTCATTATTTCCTAAATTCCTGAAGTTACACAGAGTTCTGTGTGAGGACAAATACTTTATTACAAACTACTGCTTTGGTTTCGTCTTGGCTGGCGAGTGCTGGCATCTCAGATTCAGTCACCATCCGATGTATTCATGCTATCAGAGCGTTAATAATTTGAAAATCATTGTATTCTGTTTTATACATTTTTAAGCCAACTTTGTGTTGTATTAACTTCAAACATAGTTCAGTATTCACAGCTGTCTCCTCTCTCCTCCTTATTCACTGCGTTCATAGTTCAGTCGCTCTTTAGATCAAAAGGCCTTCAGCGGTGGTCACCCCAAGTACTCATTCTGTCATTTATCCATTTTATAATAGTAATAGCTTTAATAGCTTGAAGTTTTTTTCTATTACGGATCTTTTCGTAATCGTCCTGAGCGGTCCTTCTCATACATGCTGGTTTAAGTTTAGTGTTTTGAGTGAAAAAAAAACAGAGACAGATTAGAGTCAAGATTTTATTTCATCTCATGAACTTAAGCTTCACACTGTGGTTAATAAATGTAATCAGTTCAAACTGGTGCAATTAAACGTTTCGTCTTTCACAGTAAATGAGTCTCAGGTTTTTCTGTGATCATGTGACATTCATGTTGTAGCGGGTGGCTGTAGTGTTCACATCATGCCAGTTATGTGTTTAATTCCTGTGTTAAGTCTTTTCCCACAGAAATAAATCACATACACTGAAGGTGTGTAAAAGATTACAGACATGAGTGTAAATCTGAAAGAAAATAAAAGTTTTATTTTAATATTTTTCCTTGGACAAAGTGTTTTTAGTGGGTGAAACTTTTGTCACTCATCCAAGTGACTTCTGCAGCCTCAGCTAAATGCAGGTTTCCCCAAATACATTAACATGCAAATTTTCATGACCGTTGATCACCAACCACTGATTCATGGCCATGAGTACCATTCACAGAGAGTTGGGGAATGGCTGCAATCACAGTGAATCCCAAAACACACTGCACCAAAAATTGGTCAACCACAAGGATCCGGTCTCCTACATCAGCGGTCCCCAACCTTTTTTGCTCCATGGACCGGTTTAACGTCCAACAACATTTTCACGGACCGGCCTTTCAGGTGTGGCGGATAAATACAACAAAGTAAAATGATACCACAAAGACAAAACCTGTGGTATTTTGTAAATATAATAATAAACGTGAATTCACGGTGTAACTCCTAAAACGCGCCAACAACATTGAGAGTAACATCCTCCTCTCTGCCCCTTAATGCTCTCTGGTCGCTATGGTAACACGTAAATACGTCTTTCAAAATAAGACACACGACTACAACACGGGAAAAGACCCAGGGAAACCGAGTTAATGATAAAAACCCTGAAAACCATAAATTACGCGGCCCGGCACCAAACGAGTCACGGACTGGTACCAGTCCACAGCCCGGGGGTTGGGGACCGCTGCCCTACACCATTAATCAGTGGTTGCTGATCAATGGTCATGAGAATTTGCATATTAATGATGAAGGACTGACCTCCCAGCCCATTGTTCCTTCAGTGGGCTGGTTTCAGTCATTATGCAAATGTACTGTTTATAAGATTGGACACCTGCAGTCAGCTGAGACTGAAGGAGTCACCTGGATGAGTGATGAAACGTTTCTCCCACTGAAAACATCCAGATGAACAGAATCAACTTTTTGGGATTTACGTTCCTTTTTTTCCTTGAGTGCAGTATAAGGAAACTTGTACTATTTTCTCTGCTCACTTTGCCTTTTATTTTGCCAGCGGGCACGGCCAGTTGAACAGGGTAAAAAGAAATATATGTTTTGGGTAATTTCCTGAAGGACTGCTCCTGTGGGCAGCTTCTTCACAACATGTAAAACCATCTGTGATAGCTACATGACCAGATGCGTCCCACCTCCCCGGTAGCTTACAGTGAGCCGTGCTGTTCAGCTGTGATGAAAGATGTCGTCACTACCCCGTGGAATGAGAGCAAGGAAATTATTTATCACTCAACTGCTGTACACCAAACACGGTTTGCACAGTATTATTCACCCTGGTGGGTTTGCCCTCCACCATAAAGTGGATGCCTTTAATTTTCAAGCTGTCTCATTCATTACAGGGTGGAAATGGAATCATGCAGGCACTGATCTATTATTACCCCCCGCATCCCCACCATCATCCATCACCTGCTTAGTAAAAGAAGTAAAAGAAGAGAATAAATTGCTCCTGAAAACCGAATTAGCCATAAAACAGACATCGTGTTTAGACTGTCTTGATGCAGTTTTCAGAAGCAGAAAGCACCACATGTAAGTGTGAGGACAGTCTGTGGTGACTGTGTCTCGTTTACCGTTGCTTCACAAAGGAAAACGCTGCAGATAAATGTGTTCTTTTCTCTAATGAGACAGGGTGTGTTTGTCACAGAAGCGCTAACAATATGTTGCACTGCTCTGCAGCCACCCACTCACACTCAGCCTCTCAATCTTTGACACTGTGTGAAAGTGATTAAAACCTCTTCCTGGTAGATGGCTGCCTCCCCCGGTCCCTCGCCTCCTTCAGCCTGCAGGCTTGAGTGGGAGTCCGCATGTGAGCATTTCCATACTATCGACTAAGGTTTAAAGATTTGAACTGCAACACAACACAGTGAGTAGCCTTTTTAAACAGTTGCTATAAAGAGCCCATTATTAACCCTGAGCACACAAACAGATGCAGGTGCCAAGTAATCACAAATGAATGAATGATTAAAAAGAATCATTTGACTCAAAGAGGTTGACTGATAAAAGTACAGACAATAGAAAGACATCAACAATAAATGTTCATGCTGGCATAGATACATGCAGCAGTCAGTGAACCCACCAAACTGATCAGACTGTAGCTCATCCTGTGCCTCAGATCGTACTGAAGCACAGCAGCATCGGTACAGCATCCTTCTCTCATGTTGCAGTATTTCTAATAAGTGTGATTTCAATTTATTTCACATTTCAGTAAATAGTGTCAGTGTGAAACTGTTTTGTAAAGAAAATAATGTCTGCTCATATCAGTTCAACGTGTTTTCATTCGCACATGCAAAAATGTGTGTGTGTGCTTGTGAAAAGAAGATTGTTTGTTGACCCAGTGAACAGTGACTGTTTGGTTTCTTCTTTCACATTACAGCATTAAAAAAGCCCAACTCCTTCCTGACCCACACATACAGAACAAACAGCCCTTCAGGAGATGTATTTTATTATATTCTGTATCAGACATGTCTTCAGAATCTGAGAATATCACACAGTGCTGTGAAACATGCCCTACAGCAAGCGATCTGCATCAGAGGTTCGAGAGTACCCAAGCTGGGATGGCAGCAGTTTACTTAAGAACTTTGTTTCATGGCTCAGGCTGAGACTTCTTGTTCTTACACCTCATAAATATGGAGGAACAGTTGGTGAAACAGGCTCCAAGGTAAAACTGAGGCTGACTTTTAAGAGTGTAAGTTGTTTAGGTGTGAAGACAAGCGAAACCTGAGACTGCCTGTCGGGATCCACCTACTGAACTTGTTAAAAAGGTTTATTATTATGCATCTCTTGACTACTCATAGAAACCGGAGAGTCTGAGGCGAGACCCCAGGTGAACGGGGTAAAAAGTCATAACTATTAGACGTCACCATTAAACTTCCCCCGTCGATTATTTTCCTTAAGTTATTTTTTTAATTTTCCTCCCTTACCATTTTTAAGTATTCAAATCATCTAATTAAATATGCCCTCATTTACACACATTCAGTCTGATACCAGGTTCAGGCCTGTGCAGAACAGCAGTGTGGACAGAGCAGAGGGTAGATGTGACAGAAGAGGATGGCAGGGATGGGGTGAGATGAAGGCAGATGATCTGATGTGGTGACGCCTAAAAGGTGAAATTGAAAGAAGAGGATGACTCACACAGCTCATAATGAAAGCTAAAATGTGACTGCATATTTGGATGTTTTGGTAAATCCATATATAAAAACATCTTTATTCTAAGTAATCAAAGATCTCAGTTCATTCCAGCGATTAGGGACCAGAACAAACATCCCAATTCATAATCTGTCGAGGGCCAGTGACACCTTGTCCATGATTTCATGGGCCAGACCTAGATAATATTTAATATAATTGATATAAATCTGGATACGGCTGATTTTAAAATCTTTGATTGACACAAAATTGGACATTCTGCAAATCAGCTGTTGAGCATCTTTTTTGCGATAACGATTGTGCATTTACCACGAGAGCGTGATTGTGATTAGTGGTTTGGATTTGATAAGCATGACTCTGTGAGAAGTTACTCTGTAACAAAACACAGCAAACAACTGAAATATTCACGAGAGGAAGAAAAACATCCTTAAATGATCACAAACTAAACTGTTAATTACCAACACATGTTACTTACTACTGCACCATGCCATGCTGCTAAGTAACCAATATATGCAGTACATTCAGACACAGACCCTTAGTACAAATGATCCCTGTCACTATGGCTAGCCTGTGCACTCAGCAGGGGTTTATTTTTTTTAATATATTTTACTTTGTACATCTGAAAGAACAATTTTGTCCCCAGTAAGAATAAAGAAGCTTCGGTGCTTTGCTACGAGATAATGTCCCCTTTGAAAAGGTGCAGATATGTCCCTGAAGGGCTGCCACATCTTCATCACAGCACCTTGTACCTGAGGATGACAAAAGCATACTTTCCTATTCAAAGAACATGAATACATAAATATAAATGAACATGCATAGAAAATGTGCTCCCTTCTGCTCTCAGATTACTTTTTGTGGAAAAAAGCAATAATGATTACATTTGTGATGCACTGTCAAATACAACCAATAGCACAACAGCTTGGATGTTATCTGCTGAACAGCTTTAATCCTTTATTGAAAAGTATTCACTGGCAAAATGCTTCAAGTCACATGTAGCTTGTTTTATGTACAATGAAAATACATGTTGCTGACTTTTAATTCTGGTCTGTTTACTAGCTGACAGAAGCAGAGTATTATCCTGAACTGCAGCTGGATCTAGACTTAAGGGAAGGTTGGTTATGAAGAACAATGAGGAGAAGCTGCAGTCACTGGACATGTAACCTGTGAAATCTAATGTAATCAGGGCCTGGTTAGAGCTCAGCTGTGGAGGGGGGAGTTGCTGGGAATGGTTCAGGTAATGGGGCCATGGAGGGAGAGTCTGATATGCACAGGTGGTTTGTGTTTGCTAATTACTCTCTTCCTTTATCTCTGTCTTGGAGCTCAGACCCCAGGAGGAAAACACAGCAGAGCAAAGGAGTGTGGTATGTCTCTTTGTCCTGATTGTAATTCTTTAAATTGACTGGGCAGCGATAAGAGTGCATGGCTTTGTGTTAGTGCTTTCCTGGTGTGTGAAATAAACATTGCTGATTGCACCTTTCCTGATTATCCTCTGACCTGAGGGGAAACCAGTAGTCAACAGACTCGTCAGCCAGCTTACACCAGCTCTGCTGTTACAGTACATTCTACAAACTGAAGCTGAGGTGGGTGGTGGGGGTGTACCTGATGGTATTAAAATAAAACTGGCAAAATAAAGTTGAAATTGTGTTGTTAGAGTGCATAGAAAGAAGGCAAAGAAGGCAATCTTGTTTTACAAGACAATCTGTTGTAACTTTAAACCCTATAGTGACGAAAAAACCTACAGGCCATATTTAGAATCTTATAGATTTTACATTTTCATTAAAGCCAGGCTACTATTATTATTATTTTTAATGAAAAAGTCTGAAATAGCGACACTAATCTAATTTTGCATATACAGATACTAAATACTCCAGTGGGCCATACTGGACCTTGAGTTAGAGTCTGGCTACCTCATGTCAGCCACAGGTCCAGCTCATACGGGCAGGAGGTCACATTTGGGTCAAACAGAAGGCTTGCCATGACCTATATCAGACAGGGGCGGATCTAGAAGGATGGCATGGGGTGGCAAGTGCCACCTTGAAATGATCTCTTGCCTCCCCAAGTGCCACCCTAGTTTTGCATATGACAGTGTTGTTTATTAAAATAAGATAGCATTAACACTTTGAGCATAGTTACATATATATATATATATATATATATATATATATATAAAAACAAACAAACACCCAGCACGCCCCTACGGGTGGTTTATCCTTCAAGCTCGGGTCCTCTACCAGAGGCCTGGGAGCTTGAGGGTCCTGCGCAGTATCTTAGCTGTTCCCAGGACTGCGCTCTTCTGGACAGAGATCTCCGATGTTGTTCCCGGGATCTGCTGGAGCCACTCGCCTATCTTGGGAGTCACCGCACCTAGTGCTCCGATTACCACGGGGACCACCGTTACCTTCACCCTCCACATCCTCTCGAGCTCTTCTCTGAGCCCTTGGTATTTCTCCAGCTTCTCGTGTTCCTTCTTCCTGATATTGCTGTCATTCGGAACCGCTACATCGATCACTACGGCCGTCTTCTTCTGTTTGTCTACCACCACTATGTCCGGTTGGTTAGCCACCACCATTTTGTCCGTCTGTATCTGGAAGTCCCACAGGATCTTAGCTCGGTCATTCTCCAACACCCTTGGGGGCGTCTGCCATTTTGACCTCGGAACTTCCAGGTTATACTCGGCACAGATGTTCCTGTACACTAAGCCGGCCACTTGGTTATGGCGTTCCATGATGCCCTGCCTGCTAGCAGGTCTTGCCTGGTGTGATAGACCCCAGCCCCTGTGTAATTTAAGCATGTAACAATTTGATTTGTTTCTAACAAAAAACAGTGAAACTCAAGTTAGATTTGTGTTTGTAAATGAACCGCCCCATGTTGTGTAGCTTTCTGGATTTTATTCTTGTTGGGCTACATATTTATTTATTATACAGGCTATACAGTAGATAAAATCAAAACTCACATGTTTTATGTAACTAAAGTGTGTAATTATGTGGGCTACAGACAATAATTAAATTATAGACTATATTTATATGAAAATCGTGTATACTTACTGCATTTGAGTCATTTAAACCATATGTAACCACCTGCATATGTGTTTAAAAAAAGGCTTTTATTTTGCCACCCCATTTGATTTCTTTGCCACCCTCAGGCCACCCCAAGAAAATTTCTCTAGGTCCGCCCCTGATATCAGACCCATCTTATGACATCAGGCCTCATTAAGCAAAACTTGCCATTAGTGCCAGTGATTGGGCCTATATGTGTCTGTTATCTGGAGGACACATTGATTATGGGCTTTATACAATACAATACAATACGACTTTATTTATATAGCACATTTAAAACTAAAGGTACACAAAAGTGCTTCACAACAAGGTTAAAACATAAGATAGAAGATAAAAGGCTATAACAGAGTACAAGAAAACCCCAAAGGTACAGACAGAATAAGAAGTAAAACATTATAGCATGGTGTAGAAGATAAAATACAGGATATTCATAAATATAAGGTGGGGGTATTTATGCAGTGGGACATTAGTAGGAAGATAAGCAACATAAAGTTAAAATATAGGGGGAAGTGCATTAACTAACTGAAAACGCTCGGTCAAACAGGAACGTTTTTAACAGAGATTTAAATGAATAGATGGAGTCAGAGGCGCGAATAGCAGCAGGAAGATTGTTCCAGAGGCTTGGGGCTGCCAGGGCAAAAGCATGGTCACCTCTGGTCTTTAGCCGGGATCTAGGCTGCACTAAGAGTAATTGTCCTGATGATCTTAGGGCTTCCTAGGGGTATATGGACTAAGGAGTTCAGTGAGGTAGGACGGAGCAGTATTGTTTATGATTTTAAAGGTAAGCAACAGAATTTTAAACTCAATTCGGTTTTTGACAGGGAGCCACTGCAGGTCAGCAAGGACTGGAGTGATAGGGGCAAACCTTGCGGTTCCAGTCAGAAGGCGTGCTGCAGCGTTCTGAAAAACCTGCAATCTATGAAGAAGGGTGGAGTGGAGACCAAAGTAAAGGGAGTTACAGTAGTCTAATCTAGAGGATTAGTTTCTCAAGGTCCCTGTGCGGTATGTAGTGCTTGGCCTTGGAGATTTGATGCAATTGGTAGAAACTAGATTGAACTACAGAGGATACTTGTTTGTCAAACTTAAAGGAGCTGTCAAAGAGAACACTTAAGTTGGTAACAGTGCCAGAAAGAGAGGCGGCAAGGGGTCCAAGAGTATCAGCAAATTGGCCCCATGAAGTATGGTTGTCGAACAGCACGATTTCTGTTTTCTTCTCATTCGATATAAGAGAATTATCGGAGAGCCGATCTTTGACCTCTCTCAAGCACTCTAGCAGACAGTGTAGTGACGAAGAAATGTCATTAGTCAGCTGAAAATAAATTCGAATATGGTCAGCATAAAAGTGATAGGAGATATTATACTTCTCAAAGATAGAGCCTAAGGGCAGCATATACAATGAAAACAACATAGGGCCCAACACAGATCCCTGAGAGACACCACAGCAGAGGGGAGCAACAGAGGAAGAGCAGCCACCAATGGTGACGGAGTAGGACCTATCCGATAGATACGATCTAAACCAGTTAAGGACATTACCCCTTATGCCTACTGTATGTTCAAGCCTCAATAGGAGTGTATTATGGTCCACCATGTCGAAGGCAGAAGTCAAGTCCAATAAAACTAAGACCGAAGAGCACCCTGAGTCAGCAAATAAGAGAAGGTCATTTAGGACTCTCAGCAGCGCTGTTTCAGTGCTATGGCGTGGTTTAAAGCCAGACTGGAATTTGTCACTGATACTATTTGCATCACAGTAGGCCTGCAGCTGTGAGAGGACTATTTTCTCCAATGCTTTAGACAAGAATGGAAGTTTGGAAATCGGCCTGTAATTTGCAAGGTCATTATAATCGAGATTTTTTTTTTTTTTTTTTTTTAAGAACAGGCTGTACTACCGCATGTTTAAAGACTGTCGGGACGCAGCTGGAAGACAATGATAAATTCATTAAAGACAGGATACTGGGCCCAATTACATCAAAACCATCCTTTACAAAGCGAGATGGGAGGATATCAAGGACAGAGTCAGTATTTCTCAGTTGATCAATTATACACTTAAGTGTGGGAAGTGACACCAGCTCAAACTGATGAAAAGTTGATGGGCATCCTAAGGTAGGGGCAGGGCTCCTCACTAAGGGGAGTAAGGCTTTAAAAGATCTAATTTTATCTGTGAAGTCATTTAGAAATTGTTCACAGAGAAATGGGGGGGGGGCTGCCAGAAGCACCTCGGGACAAGGATTTACCACTGAATTAAAGATTTTAAATAACATTCTAACATTCGGGGGTTGTGAGCATTGGTAACAATAATGTCCGATAGAAGAGCTGCTTTAGCCATTTTAGCAGCATTTTGAAATTCAGAGCAGCTCATACGTAGTATGTCAAGGGAAACTTGGAGCCTGTCTTTCTTCCATCTCCTCTCCGCTCGACGGCAAGCACGATGTAAGGCACGTGTAGTGTCATTTAACCAAATTTGAGAGTGATTTCTGGGACCTTTCACCTTAACAGGGGCAACAGCCTCAAGGATATGAAAGCATGTAGATATCAGAGAATTAGCATAATCATCAGTCGTAAGAGATATAGAACAGTCAATTACAGATTCTGCAGAGTCAGGAAAGGCCACAGAGAAGTTAGCCACGGTATCGGAGTTGATTATACGCAACAGGTGTCGCGGGCGGTCATAGTGTAGCATAGTGTAGGTTCGTTTACCCACTGAAACAGGCTAAAAGAGTCAAGAGCGAGAAAATCCTTGGCTAACGGATCATCCTTGCAGCAGATATGAATATTAAAATCACCAATAATAAGAGCACAGTCATAGCTTAAAAGGAGAGATCCTAAAAGATCAGCAAAGTCGGCAATAAAAGTCTTACTGTATTTCGGCGGTCGGTAGACCACCAAGCATATTGTCAGGGGGGGATCCAGCCAGTTCCAAAACTTGAACTTCAAAACTGGGGTAGGTAGGGGAGGGCAGATGCCCCACATTAAGTTTATGTTTAATAACTGAGGCTAGACCTCCACCTTTACTAGTGAGTCTGGGTGAACTAAAAAAGACACAGTCAGACGGGAGTAGCTCAGAGAAGGAGAGTGACTCACCAGGGCGAATCCAGGTCTCCGTCAGAAACAATGCGTCCAGCCCAGGGGTGAGGAAAAAATCATTCAGAACGAAAGTCTTATTCACCAGCGACCTCACATTTAGTAGCGCCACCTGGGTCAAGGGCGCCGTGTTTTTACTTGGAGCGCGGCTCAATCGGCTTAGGCTGCTGCAGTGTACGCCACCTCGAAAAGTCCATATCCAGGTCCGGATAGGCAGGCAGGCCACAGGGAAGGCAGAGTTAACCTGTTGTCCACCGGGGCGGATCCATCGATGGGTGACCGATCTAACAGAGAATCGGTCCTGGGAAGTGGGAGGATGTTGCAGGATATCCATAGTAGCATGTAGATTAGCCACAGCCCGTGCTTTAAGGTAAGCCTTAAAACGTACACGAATACCCCTCCGTTTACCCCACTTCCTGATGCATTTCTTGTATGGGAAGGGTAGAGGCAAGACGTGTGTGCTGGTGGAAAAATCCATCCGGGGCGAAGTGGCATCTCCTATATTCCAACATGAATCCGGCCCATAGTGGTGAAAAGATCGAAGATTCAAAAGTGTTTGCCGATCGTAGGTAATTAGTGCGTTACCACTTGGAGAGCAAATCAGGAGGATAAGGAAAATTAAACAGAGATCAAAAAGGAGGGGTCGAAAGCAGAGTCGAAGACGGCCAGCCATACACTCCGGCACCATCTTGGATTGGATTTATAACCCACTAACACCTAAAAGTGTGATAAGAAAACTCAAAACACCGGGTCAAATGACTCAGGATTGTGACAAATCTACTGACAACTAGCACTGAGATTTTACACACTGTACCTTTTTTGTTTTTAATTTCACATGAACTCAAACATGGTGAATGAGAGACTTACACAGAACTGGACTTCTTTGCTCAAATAGGAAAGTAGCTCTTGCTGGAAAGAATGGATTTAAGACATTTCTGCGTGATTCTCATTTTACAGATACAGAAGCTACATGTGCCCATCTTTTATTTACAGTCTATGGTTTGGAAAGGCGCTTAATGTTTCGAAGCCTTCTCTCAAAAAAATGCAAATGGAGCTGATGGCGCTATAGCGCACCTGGTTGTGCACAAGGATCCTATGCTGAAAGCTACATCTTCCCTCTTCCTTGTCCACTTTCTCCCTGCATTCTTGCCCCTTCTCTGTGCTCTGCAATCAAAGGCTGAAAATGCAAAGAGAGTGAATGTGTAGGAGCTGGATTTCATTAGAGCCTGTGGGTGATTTTGTGGCCTGCCTGTACTAATGCTCAGTGTGTGATTACACCAGTTAAACACCGTGTACCTACATGTCTGTGGTGAAGAACTCAATCTGCTATATGATCTTGGAACCTCAGCCAGCCAATATTAATATCTGATGAATATAGAAAACATTAAATGGGAATTTTCTGATAAAACACCTTCTGACCATTTCTAATATTCACACTGAGTATTGACTCATTGAATATTGGAGCTGACTTACAGCGCCATATGGACTGGGCAGATGTAGGTGCCACCACCAAGGGACATGATGAGCTATTTATATGTTACCCGCTCTCTCCCTCATTCAGTCTAAACTTCTTGGCTGTGAGCTATGTAGTCTGAGGTTTAGTAGAGAGAGCATGCGGGAGGAAAATCCACTCAGGTAAATTATTCATCACAAGGCTTGCATCTAATAGAAGAAGCTGGAAGTCTGCAGCACGTGGCCCAACAACAGCTTAAAAAACTGGGATAATATTTGTTAAGATCAAAGTGACACAACCCAAATTATAATTGATGACACTAAAGGCGGTGACATTGCTCTGCTTAATGATCAAAGACACAGTAACAAGCAGCACAATCAGTCAGGAGCGGCTGTCATGCAAAGCTGTTCCAGGAGGCTGGGCCGAGGCTATGCAGGGCAGGAGCCAGCATTCAGGGGCCTGAACAGACACCCCGGTGCTGAGTTTATAACTGCAGCAGCAGCAGATGAAAGGTCTGGCTCACAGAAATCACTTGGACAGAAAAGTACATGTTCTGCAGAAGATGAAATTCAACTTCAGTGAGGAGGATGTTGTAGAAAAATACATATACTAAAAATTACCTATGCAGAATTGGCACATAATCTAACTTTATTACCCAGAACAGAAGTTAGATAAGAATATTTTGACAGCACTGCCGGATGGGATCTGCTTTGCTATGTAACGGCACTTTCACCCAGGATGCTGCACGTGCAGCGATGCGCTTTGAAACCAGTTTAATTCTATTGCTGGCGCCGCACAATAACAGTTTCCCGCTACGCCGAACAACGAGTAGCGCAAGTGTGCCAGCGAGGAGTACTCGTGCATAAGTCAAGTGTGCTGTGACGTACCTTTGCGTGACCAATAGAAACGAAGCCTGCGCTAGGTTCTACCACACGCTGTAGTTAGCGGTCAGCGCAGCTTGTGTCCGATGTGAAAAGGCCTTTATGCAGTGGTCAGTGTGCACTCACCGGTCTCCTTTGGACTAAAGATCATTGCAAATAAAGTTAAAAATGATAAAAAAGTTAAAAATGAGCAATATTCTGTCTGTATTATAGTAACACAAATGAAAACAAGACCTCATAGACTTCAACTAAGAGCATCAAATAAAAAAATACAAAAATACCAACATCACACAGTGGCTTCCAGCAAAGTGATAAATGTAACTGAAAATCTGCTGAGCAGCAGGTCAGTGTGTCGTGGTCCTGGGTTCTTCCAGGACCACGACACACTGGTCCTAAGTTGCTTGAAGATGTTTCACCTCTCATCTGAGAAGCTTCTTCAGTTCTAGGGTCAAATGGTGGCGAGTCCCAGATTTATACCCTGTGGGAGTTTCCCCCCCAAAGAGGGACAAAGGACCCCCTGATGATCCTCTACCTAATCACATGAGCCAAGGTGTGAAAGCGGGTGTAGGTCACAATCAGCCAGGGTTTCAGGTGAGCTCATTGTGAAACCTGGCCCCATCCTATCATGTGATTTCCTGAGGTCAGATGGCCCAGGATGTGAGTGGGCATTAAGGCGTCTGGGAAGGATCTCAAAACTGGATTATAGATGGCAGACAGTTGGTGTCGTAAACCACCGCCTCTGTTCAAAGATGGTCGCTCACAGTGGACATAGATGGCCTCTTTCACTCCTCTTTCAAACCATCTGTCCTCTCTGTCCAAAATGTGAACATTGGCATCCTCGAAAGAGTGACCTTTGACCTTTAGATACAGACGGACAGCCGAGTCGTGTCCCGTGGAGGTGGCTCTTCTATGTTGTGCCATGCATTTATGAAGTGGCTGTTTGGTCTCTCCAATGTAGAGGTCTGGGCATTCCTCGCTGCACTGTACAGCAAACACCACATTGTTGAGTTTTTGGTTTTTTGTCTTTGGGATGAACCAGTTTGTGTCTGAGTGTGTTGCTGGGTCTGAAAGACACTGGGATGTCGTGCTTGAAGAAGACTCTCCTGAGTTTCTCTGATACACCGGCTACATAGGGGATGACAATGTTGTTGCGTCTGTCTTTCTTATCCTCCCTCGCTGGTGTCTGGTCTTCTTTTCTGTGCATCTTTGCTGACTTGATGAAAGCCCAATTAGGATAACCACATGTTTTAAGAGCTTCCTTTACATGTGTGTGTTCCCTCTTTTCCCATCAGGCTTAGAGGGAACATGTTCTGCCCGGTGATGTAGGGTCCCAATTACTCCAAGTTTGTGTTCCAGAGGGTGGTGAGAGTCAGAGAGGAGGTACTGGAAACCTCGATTTCAATGTTGAGGTTTCCACAAACTTGGAAACCTCAACATTGAAGTTTACTGGAAGCCCACACACACGGACCAGTACCTCCTGGCTGATTGTGACCTACATCTATTTTCACACCTTAGCTCATGTGATTAGGTACAGGATCATTAGGGGGTCCACTGTCTCTCTTGGGGGGATACTCCCACTGGGCTTAAATCTGGGACTCTCCACCATTTGACCCTAGAACTGAAGAAGCTTCTCAGATGAGAGGTGAAATGTCTTCAAGCAACTTAAAGAAGTTCAGACACTTTTCTTTCCAAGCTCCTTAGACTTTGTTAAATGAGGTCATTTGTAGAATCTCCAGTTATATTTTTAATGATAATAAAACACATAAAACACAAGTGGAGCCAATCTGAGGTGGTCATATTGTCAGAGCTCGTCCTATCGTGGCTGGGATAGGATCCAGCCCCCAGCAACTGTAATAAGTTTAAGAGGTGGATGTTTGTTACACATTTTAAACAGTAGCAAAATAATCATATGCTCTATTTTTATTTAAAGAAATGTAATCTTAGTTTTATTAATATAGTGGACATTCACAACAACAGTTTCAAGGTATATTTAATCATTAGTTAGTTCATCTGTTCATCTGAACGTAGGGCTTTCAGTGGGAGGATCGTTTCTCCACTCATCCAGGTGACTTCTTCAGTCTATGGATGCATCATACAGATACAGATAGCTGCTAATTAGCAGCTGTTTAACATACTGAGAAAATATTAGAATTTAATCACAAAAACTGAAACCCATTTTGCTTGGGTGCACTGTACTACACAGCAAGTTACATTATTTGTAATAAAAAAGCATATAAAACACTCTAAAAGGCACAAATACCACTACAAGCCTAGCTTTATGGGTCATCAGTATCCAATAACACTCCATGAAATGGGAACTAAATGATAAATGAACTGATTCTTGTGCTTTTCTCCTTTACCTGAGAACTCAAAGGACTTTTTAAAAATACAACTTGTACGACATTCACAGCCATAACATGCAAGCACTTTTTCTACTTAACATTCACACTCCAATGGATGCCTAAGAGAACAGCCTGGGGTTGCTATGGATGGAGTGAGCTACAACAGCTTCTTTGTACCAGTCTGTAAACATGTTAAAACTGGTTTTTTTACACATGAAAGCCGGCCTGCCTCACATCAGGGTTAGCCTGCTTTACATTGGATAATCCTTTGGCTCCGGATACTGGTAGAGAATCCAGAGATCACCTAAATGTGTTGACTGGCACCCAAACAGTTACCTTAATTTCAGGAGACAATGTTTTTATTATGATAGTTTTGAGAACCTTGTGCACTGGCTTCTGCCCTCACTGAAAATATGCAGACCTCTTCCAAATGCATGTTGGAACTGACTACAAATCCCCCATGCCGAGTGCAAATAACCAGGTAAAAAAAACTCCAAAAAACTTTGGGTTTCATTTGATACTAAATAGTGACATTGCAATAGATTTCATCTGTTTGAGAATAAAACACTGGAGTGTTAGCTGACCCATTTAAATGTTTTCTTGTCCTAGAAGCACATGTAACAGAACACAAAAGCAGCTCTGCATGTTGCAACAAAGACATATCTTCAGTTGCTCAAACCCAGGACTCGTGTGGCAGTTTCTCCCACTTCAACTTGCCACCAGGTCCACAGTGAGAGCCTCTGTATGCTCCACAGCAAAGCCTGGTGGGAGATGTAGACTCTGGCTCAGTATCAGGCTTCATTACCACCATGGCGTCAGCCAGGGAGGAGGCCAAGACTCTGCAGCAGCTCTGAATTCACTCAGCTGAATCTTCACATCAAACACTTCTATTCTGTTTCACGGACTCCAACCTTTTATCTGCCTTTGAAAACATGCAATTGTGATGCCTGCCAGAGCCTAGAATCTGACTTGTATTTGAGAGCTGGAAAACACAAGGCGTTTCCCAGAGAGGGTCTGTGTTAGAGAGAATTAGGTTAATATCACTCAGCCATTGATTTTCTCTGGACCCTGTTATCAATGTTTAATCAGCATTTTAAAAGCAGAGGTTGATTTTTAAATCTTTAAAAACTCTCAAAACTGGAGCGTGTTTCAGTCCTCGCTCTGATCAGCTCACATGGCTCCCAGCAGAAACAGAGCAAGTAATCTTCTTCATGCAAGGAAAACTATCCCAGTAAATGTGATGTTTTATTCAAGGCTCCTCTCCTCATCAACTTTAGCCCCCTCCCTCACCCACAATAATCTGAATATACTTCCACAAACTGAGACATACCTTCATGGCAGTCTGAGCTTTGACATTTTGTTGATTTTCAGTGCTTGTGCAGGCGCATGTTGCCAGACTGCCAGTGTATTTGTATGCAGCATTGAGAAGCTTTGATCAGCATTGCCGGTCTGGCTGAGGGGATGAGGGGGTCAGATTTGCATTCTTGCTCATGGACAGACAGAATTTGGACTTCAGAGTCAAAAGGGCAGCCTGACTGGCAGAGCTGAAGATGAAGCACTTGCAACTCAAGCAGCATCAGCATGTTAAGAAAGTTAGACATCAGGCAGTTAAGTCTGGATGACTGGAAAATATAAAACTGGACCTTCGGTCAGGATCATTTAAAAGGAATTTTAAAGTATAGTTACTGAGTTTGGTGGCAGTCAAAATACCTGCCCAGTGACACAGTCAACGGACAGAAATGGACGGTGGTATTCTTAATGAGCTGAAAGAGCTTTCAGAATTCTGTGCTTATATAGAAAAGTGATAAAATAATGAAAAAATCATCAATCCTTTGCTGTCTAAGGAGCTTGAAAAGAAAAGCGACTGAACTGCTTTGACTTTCTTGATGATGTTTAACCTCTCGTCCGATAAGATTCTTTAGCTGAGACGAGACGTTTCACCTCTCATCTCGTATGAGAGGTGAAACGCCTTCAAGACCGTCAAAAAAGTCCAGTCGCTTTTCTTTCCAAGCTCCTTAGATTGCCACGACCTAGATGACTGAGAACCTACACAGACATATAAATCCTTATCAGTTTTTCTGGCGTTGTTTAGGTGTTATTCTGAGTAATCACCTTCAAAACGTTGATATCCTGATGGGGAGTTTTCTTTTGGAATTGAAAGTACCAATATCCATAGACCATGAGGGTTTCCTGAGTGGTTTGAGGATGGAGATCATGTACTATGGCACTGTGGCCTGCTGTGGCCTTCACTGAATCTTAACCCACTTAAACACCAGCGGCAGATTTAAAACCAATATTCTCACCGACATCATCAGCACAGCTAGTGAAAGATTATCCTTTGAAAAACTGTTATTCATCCCCTTGGCAGAGTGAGCGAGCACTGAAGTTGTTTTAGGGGCAGGTGGTGGTTCAACAGCTGATTAAAACACGTATTTATTAAAAAGGCAGCAGGACACAAAACCAAGTTTGTGACAGATTAGCTTATTATAGTGCCAGACACATAAACTGATGCTTCTATTGATTCACTCTAATATACATCTAGTTCAGTATTGAAGCTTCGCCTCCCCCCAGTTACTGTACATGTACAAGCCACTTTGAAACCCACATCTTATACGCTGTGGCTCTTGTTCATGTCACTGATTCTCCCTGCCTCTGGCTTTGGATGTAAGCACATGGAAGTGAAGGGAGGTGTGCTCTCAAAAAGCCATGCAGCAAAATATAAATTACTGCAGCTTGGAATGATTTGGCCACTTATTCCATTAATTATATAAGAACTTCCCTTTACTATTTTACCTAAGACTGTTATCCAACTCGAATAATTTTATCCTCAGGTAAAGGTATATAACATGATTGTATAAGGACCTTTTCACAGCAGTTCTTACAATTCTTCCTCTCAGCTTACCTGTAGCACAGTGTTAGTGAAATGTGATGTGGAAAAAACAAAAAGGTGTAAATGGCATGCTGCTGGGCTCATATATGTGTGTTAGTAGTAAGAGTAGGGATGGGAACTGATAAGTATTTAGAGATTCTGATTCCATTATCAGTATCCCTCATCGATTTGATTCCTTATCAATTCTCATATTGATTCTCATTGGCTGTGCGAGAGTCCCCACTGTCACACCCTAAAAATGCTGGGTTATTTTCATAACTCAACTGCTGGGTAAAAGCCGTAGAGTCGTAGGATGGGTTATTGTGACCAAATATCGGTTCAGAAATCATGACTCAGGAGTTGGTATTGTGCCGGGTCCTTCTATTCACTCCACAGCTTGACTAATTCTGTTGGATCATAGGTCGGGCAGCTTTGATCAAATATTGGGTCAAAATTTTACCCAATTGTTTGGGTTGAAGATAATCCTCAGAAGAAGCCACATCATTCTTCACAAACTGCCATTTTCAGCTAGACTGTGACCTGATCAGATATCAATGGCCTTCTCCACTGCTATGAAATAAAACATGGTAAGTAACAAGTGAATTCTAACAGTCTGAAAATCAAAGGGTTGATAATGCAATTTATTGGTTTATTCTAGAACTTTACCTACTCATTAAAGATCTTTTAACAGATAACACCAGCTAGTTTGTGATGAAGAAAGTTATTTCTACTTAAAAATGCTTCATATCCTCATTTAAAGTTATTATTTGAAATGAGGCTGAGGTTGCTCTGTGTGACAAACTATTTATAGATCACTGTATACAGAACAAAGGAAGTATGAGACTGGGTGTTGCATTTGTGGGAAAAAGGTAAAAAAAGAAAAAGGAACACAGTCTATCTAAACTATTTAATTTAATTCAATTATTTAATTTAACCTAAATGACCTCTATGTTGATGACAACATCTTTTTATTTTAAAATTTAAAGGAAATGATAATTTGTCCCATTTAAATTTTTTAAAGATAGATTGTGCCAGTACTTTGACCCCCTTTTTTTCCCTCGTTCACTAGACCGCGTATGCTGGCAACAGCAACATACGTGAGTATTTATACTGCCACCACCAATATTTAGCCACCATCTTCCATCCTCACTCTGAGACCTCAGTAGCTTTAAGGTCCGCCACTCCAAAGTTTATGTGTAATCAAAGTAAAATAAAATACACTAATTTAATGCCTTCTAAATATCGTTTGTATTAAGCCTTTTGGTTCTTAGTCAACACACAAGGCTAAGTTGTTAAAGGGTTAACCTGGCGGGACTGAGAGTGTCGGCTGCATTCAGACCCTGCTCAGCATACAGCTGATCTGCTCTGCACTTAGATGGAGGCAGTGCGAGCTGCTCTATGACACTGGGTGAAAGCAGCCTGTCATTACTTCACAGACGAAAGTCACCGACTTAATTGTCCGAATGATCGGTCCCGGGTACACAAGCTGTGCAATCACACTTGCTTATATATTTTTAACTTATATCTATGTACGTTCACTTCAATGAAAATTAAAAATGAGAAATGTTATCCTTGCTAACTTTTGAGTATTGTGATGGACCGAGCAGCGAAGGAACGTCAGGCACAGGTTAAAGTGCAAAAAAAGTGTTTTATTTGACCCCAAAACACACTTGGTTAAATTATACAGAAAATTCAAAATCTTGGACCCATAAAAGAGGTCAAAGTAACAGAACTCTTCTCAGAAGCTGGCAGCAAACAATACTACTAACTCAAACAAACTAACCTATAAATGAGACAAAGGGGAAACTTAAACAGTTGCTGATCAGCCAACAAAATCACAGAAAGGTGGAGAACACACAAAACCCAACTAAAACTAACATAACAAATTCCATTTCCCCCCTATGATCCAGAGTAGTGGTATGACCCAATTTGCAGGTCTCCACATAGGCTTGCTCCGCCCCTTTTCCACCTTTTAGCTTATCAACCAATGGACTGAGAGCAGCTGCCACTGAGCTAACTCAGAAAACAAAGAAAGATTCAATCATACATACATAACAGTGGAAACTAAAATGTGCGCACTTATTTTAGAATACAGCTTTATGTGATTGTATAAGTAAATTAATTCTAAACCAAAACCAATTCTTTATTACCTTGTAAATTAAATCCTATATTTGAAGAAAGAAAAATGTAAGTGTAGTGTTCTCGTTAAGCCTCTATTGTAACACTGATGTTTGGTAGACATTACCACTGTGTGGCTGTAACTGCAGCCATCACAAGTATATTTAATTATTCTAAAGTTAACATAAAAAATGTTTTAACTTTAATTATTTAACTTTGAACATCTGTGAGGTTCACCTGAGGGGGAGATCTTTGGTTGCCAGTCTTGAAGAAAACCTGCACATACCCATAGATGAAGGATGGAGGGTCCACTTAAGTGCTATGGAGGAAAGTGAGTATTTCTTGTACATAAATTAAATCAATTATAAGTTGTTTTTTTTGTT
>NC_031980.2:39634386-39688505 GCF_001858045.2 Oreochromis niloticus
CGCCGAGGGGGCATCCTTGTCAGATGCCCGAACCACCTCAACTGGCTCCTTTCGATGTGGAGGAGCAGCGGCTCTACTCTGAGCCCCTCCCAGATGGCCGAACTTCTCACCCTATCTCTAAGGGAGAGGCCAGCCACCCTTCGGAGGAAGCTCATTTCTGCCGCTTGTATCCGCGATCTCGTTCTTTTGGTCACTACCCACAGCTCGTGGCCATAGGTGAGGGTCGGGACGTAGATCGACCGGTAAATTGAGAGCTTCACTTTTACACTCAGCTCCCTCTTCACCACGACGGACCGGTGTAGCGTCCGCATCACTGCAGCCGCAGCACCAATCTGTCTGTCGATCTCCGGCTCCCTTCTCCCATCACTCGCGAACAAGACCCCGAGATACTTAAACTCCTCCACTTGGGGCAGGAACTCATCCCCGACCCGGAGTGGGCACTCCACCCTTTTCCGGCTGAGAACCATGGCCTCAGATTTGGAGGTGCTGATCCTCATTCCCGCTGCTTCACACTCGGCTGCGAACCGTTCCAGTGCGAGCTGGAGGCCCTCACCCGATGAAGCCATCAGAACCACATCATCCGCAAAAAGCAGAGATGAGATTCTGAGGCCACCGAAGTGAAAGCCCTCCGTCACTTGGGTGCGCCTAGAAATCCTGTCCATAAAAATTATGAACAGAATCGGTGATAAAGGGCAGCCCTGGCGGAGCCCATCACCCACCGGAAACGAGTCCGACTTATTGCCGGCAATGCGAACCAAACTCTTACAACGGTTGTATAGGGATCGAATGGCCCGTAGCAATGGGCCAGACACCCCATACTCCCGCAACACCTCCCACAGGACACCCCGAGGGACACGGTCGAATGCCTTCTCCAAGTCCACAAAACACATGTAGACTGGTTGGGCAAACTCCCATGCACCCTCAAGTATCCTCGAGAGGATAAAGAGCTGGTCCAGTGTTCCGCGACCAGGACGAAAACCGCATTGTTCCTCCTGTATCCGAGGTTCGACTAACGGACGAACTCTCCTTTCCAGCACCCTGGCATAGACTTTCCCAGGGAGGCTGAGGAGTGTGATCCCCCTGTAGTTGGAACACACCCTCCGGTCTCCCTTCTTAAAGATGGGGACCACCACCCCGGTCTGCCAGTCCAGGGGTACTGCCCCTGATCTCCACGCAACATTGTAGAGGCGTGTCAACCAGGACAGCCCTACAACGTCCAGAGCCTTCAGGAACTCGGGGCGGACCTCATCAACACCAGGGGCTCTGCCACCAAGGAGTTGTTTAACTGCCTCAGTGACCTCGACCCCAGAAATTGGCGGGTCATTCCCCTCATCCCCAGACTCTGCTTCCTCCTCGGAAGACGTGTCAGTGGGATTAAGGAGGTCCTCGAAGTATTCCTTCCACCGTCTGACAATTTTCTCAGTCGACGTCAGCAGCGCACCGCCAGCACTATACACAATGCAGGTAGAGCACCGCTTTCCCCTCCTGAGACGCCTGACGGTTTGCCAGAATCTCTTCGAGGCAGTCCGAAAGTCTTTTTCCATGGCCTCTCCGAACTCCTCCCACACCCGAGTTTTTGCTTCAGCCACTGCCCGAGCCGCATTCCGCTTGGCCTGTCGATACCTGTCAGCTGCCTCTGGAGTCCCACAGGCTAACCAAGCCCGATAGGACTCCTTCTTCAGCTTGGTGGCTCCCTTCACCTCTGGTGTCCACCATTTGGTTCGGGGATTACCACCACGGCAGGCACCAACCACCTTGCGGCCGCAGCTCAATGCAGCAGCTTCGGCGATGGAGACGCTGAACATGGTCCATTCGGACTCAATGTCCCCAGTCTCCCTCAGAATGTTGTTGAAGCTCTGCCGGAGGTGTGCGTTGAAGATCTCGCGGACTGGGGCCTCTGCTAGACGTTCCCAGCACACCCTCACTACGCGTTTAGGTGCACCGGGTCTGTCCAGCGTCCTCCCCCGCCACCTGATCCAACTCACCACCAGGTGGTGATCAGTTGACAGCTCAGCCCCTCTCTTTACCCGAGTGTCCAGAACATATGGTCGCAGGTCTGGTGATACGATTACAAAATCGATCATCGACCTGCGGCCTAGAGCATCCTGGTGCCACGTGCACTTATGGACACTCTTATGTTCGAACAAGGTGTTCGTTATGGCCAAACTGTGATTTGCACAGAAGTCCAATAACAAAACACCACTCGGGTTCAGATCAGGGAGGCCGTTCCTCCCAATCACGCCCCTCCAGGTCTCGCTGTCGTTACCCACGTGAGCATTGAAGTCTCCCAGTAGGACAACAGAGTCTCCAGGTGGGGCACCTTCCAGCACCCCCCCAGGGACTCTAAGAAGGCTGGGTACTCTGAACTGCCACTCGGCGCATAAGCGCAGATGACAGTCAGGACCCGTTCCCCGACCCTGAGGCGCAGGGAACAAACCCTCTCATCCACCGGGAAAAACCCCAACGTACCGGCAGCAAGCCGGGGGGATATTAGAATACCCACCCAGCCCGCCGCCTCTCACCAGGGGCAACTTCAGACTGAGACAGAGTCCAGCCCCTCTCCAGGAGACTAGTTCCAGAGCCCAAGCCATGCGTAGAGGTGAGCCCGACTATATCTAGCCGGTACTTCTCAACCTCACGCACTAACTCAGGCTCCTTCCCCACCAGAGAGGTGACATTCCATGTCCCTATTGCCAGTCTTGGCAGCCGGGGATCGGTCCGCCAGGGCCTCCGCTCCTGGCCGCCGCCCGACACACAATGCACCCGACCCCTATGGCGCCTCCTGCGGGTGGTGGGCCTGCGGGAGGATGGGCCCATGTCTCCTCTTCGGGCTGTGCCCGGCCGGGCCCCATGGACTAAGGCCCAGCCACCAGACGCTCGCCCTCGGGCACCCTCCCCGGGCCTGGCTCCAGGGCGGGGCCCCGGTAACCCTATCCCGGGCAGGGTAAACTGTTCCCTCGATGTTCTTTTCATACGGGTCTTCTGAATCGCTCTTTGTCTGGTCCCTCACCCAGGACCAATTTGCCATGGGAGACCCTACCAGGGGACAAAAGCCCCCAGACAACATAGCCCCTGGGATCCCTGTGACACACAAACCCCTCCACCACGATAAGGTAGCGATTCACGGAGAGGATTGAAACCATTGCAGCACAATTTGTTTAGTATCAGCGATGTGTTCTAATCTCTGTAGTAAAATATTGTGGTCAAAAGTGTCGAATGTTGCACAGAGCTGCTGTCACAGGCTGTGTGAAGATCATCGATAACCTTCACTAATGCTCTTCACCACGGTTTGGTCAAATGTTTCTGGTTAATTCTGAAACTCTCCGAGTGGTCGTGTCTCTGTTCAAGGATTTTTAAAAATAAGAGAGATGTTGGAAAGTATAATTAGCCAAGACAGCTATATAAAGTAAGGGCTTTTTAAGCTGCGGTTTAATTACAAGCACTACTAAGTTTGTGGTCCATATAATGTTTATAGAGGTAAATTGATCATATTTAAAATTGTAGTTTTAATCAACAGTAAGACTTCTTTGAGCCGTCTGTCAGGACGGGGTCTAAAAGATAAGTTAATGGCTTGTAGGAAGAAATTCTTGAAATTAGGAAAAGAGAGAGTCTAAATAAATATCAGTAATGATTAAAGCTGCTGAACTTTATCATTACATCTGTGGGATGATCGAACTGTTTTTACCTAATTAAAATTTATGAAGTCATTAGTAGGTAAAGAAACACATGGCTCAACAGATCAGAGCACTGTTCACGTTTTCCTCAATCAGTGACAAATATTAACGTGTTAACTTGAAGGACTTTGAACACTTACTTATTTGACCTTTTTCACTTCTTTTCTTGAGGAACTTTCACTGAGGCATCTGCTGTACTAGCTCACTGCAGCTGGTGAAATTGCCTCGTGTTGTGTATTATTATAACATTAAATGAAATTTACCCAAACTGTTAATACTTATGTGAAAATGAAAAAAGATATTTGTGCGATATGACAGTTGTTTTGTTGGAATAAATAGTGTCTGTTCCAATATGTCACTGAATTTGGTGCTTTGTGTCTATTGTAGGTGGTAACTACACTGTAAGAACAAACCTGAGACTGGCTTCAACACAGAGGACATCACATACTGCTAACTCACCTGAGGGAGTGATGCTTGAGCAGTGATTGTGGTGGTTGGATGGTACATGAATGGCTATAGACAGATGCAGCTTTGTGAACGTGCTAGAACAGAGTCTATTAGGGTGTAGACCGCCCCTCCAGTAAAGCCCTTTGTGTTTAGTTGATTCTCCTGAAGGTTGATGGAGCCTGGAAGCTTCTCCTTCATGGAATAAAGTCCTGTTCATCTGGATGTCCTCAGAGCGCGGGATGAGATAAGGACACTTTTTTAGTTCTTGCTCATTTGGACTGTGGAGTGTAGTGGACTCGTCAGAGCCTTTGATTTGGCCCTTAATGCGCTCCAAAGCCTGGGATTAGGCTGGTTCTGGCCATGGCACAATAAAATTGAGCTCTTCTGTAGATGCAGAGTGATTAGCACGGCCAAAAGTTACCACACAGTCCAGCTGCTATTTACCGTTTTACCAGGGCAGAGATCCTTTGCTCTATTAAACACAAATTATTCATCTAGTTTTCAGGATAAAATCACAAACAAAAAAACTGAGTTAAGCTAGGTGAGACGATCTTTTTTACTGAATATTATCGTCACATTTACTGTCTAAGGACAGCGTTAGCAAGCACTCTCTGCTTGTGACAAAGAAAAGAAAAGAAAAAACACCCATTTCCTATTGGTGGCAAAATGTACCACGATGACCAATCAAAAAATGATATGGCAACATGGCGTTTGGTTGTTTAGGAAGAGGAGGAAGTTTTAGGAGTGAGAGAGAGAGAGAGAATTATGAGATGTGAGAGATTTGTGACGTTTAGCGTGTTTTGAGTGTGTAGCTACTGTGTTTTCTCATGTAGTTAGTGTGTAGTGTGGTGAATAGTTTTGTTTTGTATGTCAGAACAATGAGGCGAATGTCACAGATTGCAGTGTAAACGCTGCGGAAAACAGGAGGGGTGAAACACCTTGGCTGCATTTTTAAGTAAATAGATGCATATAACTTTGTTGTTTGCAAAACTTGTGCATAGGTTTTTAAATTTACAATTTATATTTGCATTTCATGTTAGGAAAATGATTCATTAAACATGTTTGTGGTTGTTACCGTAAAAAAATATAACTTTTTTTCGATTTGCATTTTATCCTTTTTTGTCTGATTTTTAGATCAGTTGTGTTAATACAATATGTCCAAATGAAAAAATAACAAAAAATAATAATGGTTGTGCTCAAAAGAATGATACCAAACAAAGCGAGGTAAATAGTTTTTCAAGGTGAAATGTAGAGGTCAAATCAAAAGTACTCAAAAACGGCCAATTATACCCTGAACCCCAGAGGGTTAAACATTTTTTTTAAGTAACGCAATAGTTACTTTACCTAGTAATTTGGTTACTTTTTTGAAGAAGTAACTATAGCTAATTTTTCAAAGTAACTTGCCCAACACTGGTCAAAATCCAATTGCAGTCATTTTGGCCTCTGCTATGACCTGATCACAAATTTAATTAAACCCTGTTGGAGAAAATCATGGCTAATTATCATTTTAAACCAAGAAATTAAACTGTTTTTCTTTGAAGCCTTAGTCTGTGAAATATTTAATGTCTTTAGTTTCCATGGTGTGTTCTTTTTAGATATGTCTGTTAGTTTATTTAGCACTTTTATTTGTGAAGATATGAAAAGTTGAGAGAGAAAAGGTAAGATATGGAGATGTGCAAACAATCTTATTACAAAGTAAGGCACTGTAGCTGCTGGGGTGGTACTGGTCTCGTAATGGTTTACACTCCTGGAACAATGAGAGCTTCCTCAATGAGACGTGCTTTCACGTGGTGCATAAACTGGACTATTCTGAATACTGTGGCATGGTTTTTACTCAGCCTGCATTAGAAATATTTTCATTGCAAAGAAACATTTCTAGCAATTTGTTGCACACCCATCTCATCAAACTTCAGTGTTTTCATATCAAAAGCCGACTTTAATTTCCAATCTGGAGAAAATATGTGTCCACATGTACACAGGTGGGAAAATTGTGTTTGGGCCTTTCATTGACACATAATCAATGTTTTAGGTCAAAACTTATTCCAGGATGAAGGTTTTCAGAAAATGCAAGAAAAATCACGATTTTCTCTTGAAACACCAAAGATGTGTTCTTTTATTTCCTTTTTTGATCCGACTGAGACTGTGCACAATTTTATTGTTCTGCCCTGGGCCTTCGTCCACATCATCCTCAAAACACCTGACTTAGCCACATCACAGATAGTTGTTCAGGCACCAGGATGTTTTATGATGTTCAAAACACCTGAGTAGTGACTCTGCTCTAAGCTTCCTCACTTTTTATCAGGATGACTGCTGCCACTATTCAGAGGAAGCTTATTTGGAGCTGCAATCTCATTTTTTGGTCATTATTCACAGGATAGAAACACTGAACATAAAAATGTAATAAATTTGAATCATGTGTAAAACAATGTTTGAACTGTAAGTTTTATAGCAGATGTTATTACAGATGAACTCTGTTCCACGAGAAAGAAGTACAAAAAGCCAATTCAGAATCATTCATTAATACAACATGTGTCAGTGCGAGCACACAATCACAGGCAGAACCTTTCACTAGCAGGCTGTTGTAACATGTTTACCATGTTTAGTTAAATCATCTCATTATAGAGTAAAATTGATAACAAATTATATTCTAGAAAAATGTCAAAATGACTCTTCTTCTAATTTTCTTATTAACTCATGAAATGTTCAACATGACATTTTCTCCCTTTAATGTGAAGCTGCTGCTATAAATGCAGGTTGCATGTGCAGCAATCTGAACACGTGTTGTGTAAGATTAGACTGATGATGTCTTATGTAATCTTATTGCTTATACTGGAGCTTTTCAAGACACTCTAATATAATGACACTGAAACAACAACAAGCAAAAAATGTTTGTAAAGATGCATGCTGTCAGTGTAATGTAATATACATGTGGGAACAGTTGCAAGATGCAGAATGGTAATGTTGTCATGGTGTTTGTGTAGCTGATTATCTATTTAGGAGTAACAGTAAACTCATCTCCCACAAAGTGCCTTACACTGACAACTGGGAACCATCAGCTGTCTTCATCAATTTGAGCTGTGACATCATTTCATATTTAACATTTTTAGAAGTATGGGAGAGCAGAAGACCCGCGGCCACTGTTTCCTCAAAATAAATAAAAAATGTATTAATAATAAAGAAAGCTGTACTGACTCATAAGAGTGCCACTCATAAATATGACTTGGGCTACTTTGTGGACTAAAACAAAATTCTGGTCCTTAATCCATCACACGTTGAGCCAGTGGAAATCCTGATATGTTGTGACACAGCATGTCAGCATTACTGCGACTGCTGTCAGTCAGTGCACACCATGCTGCTGGCTGCTCACGATAAGAATGTAAGAGTCACAAAACCTGTTTCCTCTTTATATAAAAGAAGTCACCTTCACTCACGTAACTGCACACACATCTGTGTGTGTGTGAGGGACAGTCCACCACATCAGCATCAACTTACTGTAAAGACTAAAAAGCAGCTGCTGGAGTTTTCTGCAATGAGATGCTGAAAGTGAAATTAAACGAGAACCTCTGGGGCTGAAAACATGAAGCAAACACAGAAATGCCATTAGCTGCAGTTGTTTGAGTGGTCTAACTATATCCCACTGGATATTGGTAAAACTTAAATTTACAGGCAGGGTTGCTGGGATTGACAGGTGTTCTGCTGTAGCCAGAAGCTCTAACTGTGTATCTGTGTTATCTAATTAACTAGTGTTATCTGCCTGATGTCAGGTAAAAGTTTGTGTTTCAGTTTAAAGGAGTAAAATTCATTTTTTTATTATTCTGTTATGTAACAACATTCAGTGGTTGTATTTACTGACTGAAACAAGGCAGCCAGTGTTTATATGGAAACCTATCAAAACAACTGGGTGTTGTCTCCATCCTTTATGTACAGTCTATAAAATTCACTTGTGTCGTACACAACATCTGAGGATGAGCTCACACGAGACACAGTTTCCTTGTTCTACTTTCCTCTCTGCGTGAGTCATCGCTCTGTACAACACAGAGCACCACTGCCTTCTGCTTTCAGTCAACTTGGACTTAAAGAAACTGTGTGACAAACAGAAAAACACAGAATTTTAGGTTTTTGTTATAAATTCAAAGAAACAGCTGTAGTAGCATAAAACAAGTGTTTTTGAAAATGTTATTTGGATAAAGGTTGGTGGTGTTCTGTGCTCAATCCTTTGGAGATGTTTGCCATCTGAGCACTGTGTGGTCTCAGAGATATGAAACAACTGAACTGCTTTGAGTAGGTGGAAACCTCTGGGGATGAGAAATAAAGCTAATGCCAAGTTTTTGTGCAGCATTTCCTTTGATATCCACTCGGGTCCACACCTCCCACCATGCATGTTAAAAGTTGAGTTTAATTTATAAGTTTACAGCCTTGTAAAAAAGTTATTTTCATCACTACACCTAACAAATACAGAAACTATACGGCTAAGAATCCAATGAGTTCCCATCTTTTATTTACAGTCTATAGTTTGGAGGCAGTATCCAGGTTTTCAGTTTCCTATTACATTAAACCAAAATAAGTCCAGCTTCACAGTTTGTCATCAATAATCTGTCCCACCACATCCATGAATATGAATTTTAGCTCTACGATTTCTAAATTGTTTTTGAAGACTTAAGAACGTCCAGCTGTGATTTGGTTACACTTGATGTTATGCTGCACAGGTCAATATGAAAATGATCATGTTTCAATCTTAAAGTAAAGAAGACTACACAGCAGGAGATGCATGCTATTTCTTCAGACTTCCTAAAGCACGCGGAGTCAGAGAGACGTATTATGCCCAGACCCTTACAGATGACTTGCAGCTATATTTGGTATTATAATTGTAATAGTGTCTGAAAGTAATGAGATTATGCTCTGTTGGACTAATTTAATCTCATGTTAGTCATTGCATTAGTAAGCAGGTAATTAATAATGTCTAACAGATTTAGTGAAGCCTGATAGCAGGGCATTTAAACTTGTGCCTGTCTGAGTCTGCGTCTGTGGCGCCATGCTGACGCCTGCTTGAAGATAAGATTGATTTAAATAGCCTCCAAATATCACTGAAAACATTACGCAGCAGCTCAGCGTGACTCTGTAAAATGAAGTAAAATAATATTAGGGTATTTTTGGCTGAAAGTGGGGCTGAAGATGAATTGAAATGGAAATGATTGGAGAGGATTGATGAATCATTTATGAGCAAGAGATGGGCCCAAAGCAGAGCACAAAGTTAGACTCCATGCCCACCCTCAGCCATCTCCTGCAGCAAGGCGAGGCTGTGAAGCTGAGTGTGTGATTTCTCCATAATTGGGTCCCTCTACTGTCGTCTGGTTAACAGCCCCAGTGGGACGTCTCGCTCTGATCATCTAAAGCATCCCAAACTCATTCTCACCTCATTTCACCTTCCCCATCCTCCCCGTCTCCCCTCAAGCCTCTTGTCTTTCTTTTACCACTTACTGCTCGCTGCCATTGTTCCTTCCTTTGCTTCTGACAAGACATTTTGCTTGGTAGAACAAGCCTCCCACTTGTCTGAATTCTGAGTTAACAGTGCATGTAGAGATGCTTCAGAATGACAGAGAATACATTAATGAAGCTTGTTCATATGTAAAGCTCTGATATCTGAAAGCATTTAGGGTCCTTAAGGCCATGACCCGACTGTACAGGGTGCAGATCCTTCTGTACTGTGCATGAAATACTGTGCAGTTCTAATCTCTTAATTTCTGGGCACCACACAATATATTGCAGCAGCATGCAGCCTAAACACACTGTTCCAATGCAGACTACTGGCTTCTGTAGATCAAGAACTCATTAGGTTTCCATATTGTTGAGTAAATTTTAGGAAGAAGCCCCCTCAGGGCCGAGCATTTACCATCAGTTTTATTTCTAAACCTGAATTGTTGTTCTTCAGAGATCTACATGGCTGATCCCACAGTCAAAGACGCTTTCTATGATTTATGAATTTTAACTTCATCTAATATTACTGAGCAAAAGTGACAAACAGGTTTGTTGAATAAATTATGAGGTGATTCCACTGAAGAGATAAAAAACATAGTGTGAACACAGATGTCACGTTTCTATCATGTTTTCTATATTATTTTATTTTACACGTGGTTGGCAAAATGGCCAGCAAGCTGAAACCCATTATACTGTGCAATGATGTTGCCAACATTACAGGAACGAACAACATGGTTCTTGTTGGCACAGAGACCAACAGAGACCAATGGGCTCTGAGTTCTCTGGCATGTTGGGAGTAGCATAGACGTGCAGCCAAAACTGGACCTATTCAAAAGAGACACAATGAACGAGCTTAGGTGCACATTTAAAATGATTTCACTGGGGCTGAATGAGGCATCATTCTATCCTGTTTACTTTGTAGTGGTTTTGTAGAGTCACAGTCTGAAGAATTAGCTCTATCTGCTGTTTATCACACCAGTTACTGTAGTCGGTCTTACACTGTGGGGCTGGCCTCTGTAGTGGGCTCAAACAACCTTTGCAGCTGTGGGTCTGAGCAAAAACATGGAGTGAAACTAAGTGAAACTGCACATTTTAAGTTGACCCTCAGGGTCCGCAAATGTTTAAAAACCAAAGATTGAATGTACAGATGGAAAAAAGCAGCAATGCAAATAAATGAATAATAAAATGTACATATGAATGGAGATCATCTAGCTTTGTGCTTCCAGCTTGCTCTGATGGCTCCAAGGTGGCCAAAGAAAAAGAGATGAGCAGCTGATGAGTAGTCTTACTGTATTAGTTTTGAAAAGCCTCTTCACTGTGCCTCTCATGTCTCTCTCAGTGGTGTGGAGACTCTTTAACCTTTCTGTTCTTCCTGCTGGAGGCTCAGCACTTTTGAACCTGACCTTCTGCCCACATACAGCCGTTGGACAGCTCTGGCGCCATGGGGCAGTGGGTTGACCTGCATATTCTCAGTGTGCATGTCCCAGGATTTCATCTTTAACTTCTACATGTATTTTTCTCAGAATCAGCAAGCTGTTCTTCACCCTCCAGCGTGGAAGCTCTGGCTTTCCACTCTGGGCTTTTATTTTTTTTAATTAATTAATTATTATTATTGTTATGCGTGTTATTAACAGCAGTTTGAAAACACAATGGCAGTACTGATTGGTATTGTGATCAAGATTTAATTCACCTGAGCAGTAGCAGTGTTACCATGGCAACAGTATTCCTGCTGGCCTGTGTCATTATTTTGCCTTTCTCCCTCCTAAAATGCTCAGAAAGTTCCAATTTATATTTTAGGATAAATTTGAAGGACAAAAAGTTTCCCCCCGCCACGGTCAGCTAGTTAGCTGCAATCATCAGGATCCCTGGTGTAAATCAGTTCCTGATTAGATGATGATACTCTGAAACCCAGTAGTGCTGAGGGGTGCTGAGGACACTGGGGACCACTGATAATCATCAGCACCTTCACTAAGACTATTTCCTGCTTTCTTTACAGACACAGCTTTCCATGGCTGGCTGATAAGTGGATGGAAAAACTGGAGTGTGCAAATCAGAAGCAGAAACTTTTTAATGAGCCTGAACTAAATTTGGGGTCCTAATTTACAGTTTCACAGCCAGGTAGGAACACACACACACACACACACACACACACACACACACACACACACACATGCATGCAGATGCACACATGCACACTTATCTAGACTTCAGAGGACATTATTGACTCATAAGGTGGAATGAGACATTTCTACCACACAATCCTTAAAAATATGTCCAAACCCCTGAACTTGAATATCTCTCTGGAAACGAGGATGAAGTTGAAGGGAGCTAAATCTGACAAATATGGAGTTTGGCAAGTGAAGATTGTGTTGGTGTGGCTAAAAACAACCCCTCCTGTGTGGGTGTACAGTAGCACAAACCACAGCACAGGTCGTTTGCACCGAATGTTCTCACTTGGTCGCCTCAGGAGGTTTCAGTAAAACTCTGTGTTGACAGTCTGATCCTGGTTGATGAATTCATGATTCAAAACTCACTGAATGGAGGAACAACAAAACATTTCCTGCTTGCAATCCTGAAAACAAGTGTTTCAATCAAATAGACATTGATCTTTTAGTCTAACTGGCTCTGATCACTCCTGGTGGATTTTAGACATCAAACTAAGCTAACTGGACACAGACGCTGGTGTCTGCTCAAGCTTGAGGTTATTGGAGGTCTGAACAGGATGTCGCTCTGGCTGGGAACCCCCAAACATGCAACATGCTTCACGTCTTGTGTCCCACTGATTTATGCTCCACTACGACTGTGAAGTGACATGTGGAGCCTCAGTATTACAGTGAAATGCTATACAACATTTTAAAAACTAAATACAATAGAGTTTTGACAAATTTTGCTGCACCTCACTCGATAAATTATATATCAGCTACACATCATTCTCTAACGTTACCATAATCTCATACATGTTTTCACCACTAACATTATGTTATGACACTGACACACCCCCAATAGTACAACTCTGTGAACATAGTTAAGGCACCGTATAAAAACTATATAAATGATAATAAGTAGCTTTTGCAGTGTCTTCCTGCCCACGTACTCATGCACACTTGCACATGTACACACTCTTAAGGGCACATAGGTGCAGACCTGCGATGTCTTCTTATGGCTGGAAGAATTATTCTGAAATGGATTCAGTGATGTCTGTGTTGGCATAACTGTGAGTTTGTGAGTGCTGCAGCTTTACAAACACACCACACCAGCCCTCGAACTGAAAATGGAGAATCTGCTGCAGGCACAGACATGTCTCTCATCATTAGACACATACACAAACACAGCACATACTGAAAAACCCTTTCATGTGCTGAAATAAGCTCTACAATCTACAGTACAAACGTTCTTTTCATGGTTTGTTTGTTTTCATACTTTTGAATCACAGTGGATGCAATTAAACATTTTTCCAGTACTGATGTAAATAAAAACACTTTCATAAACTAAACCATAAAAATCCACAGTCTCCTTGTTTGTGGGCAATATAAAATTACACACATATATTTCTGCTTACCTTATAGTTGGTTTTGTTAGCAACTAACACAAACCTACAACTCAGTCAAGCATAAAGAAGGCGCTCAAGGGATGGACCACTTTTGTATCCACATATAGAGTAACTTATTAGAAGAAAAAAACCCTTAATTAATTAAATTACACCAGTTTTTAGGCGCTTTGTTTCTGGCAGCTTGTCGTTCAAACATCTCATAAAGATCCCACATCTGAATAAAGAGGTTTTTGTGAACTGGCTTAGGTTTTGTAGTTTATTCCATCCATGCCAAACTGTTTAGTACTTCACAGAGTCACTGTACATACAGTTAACATGTGAAGCCATTGGATTATGATTGTTTCTGTATTCTGGTAAGTTTGGAGCACGACTGTAATGTACTGTAAATAACAGCAGAATAACCACTGCTTAGTAAACAGTGAAAAGCTCCACACTGCAGGTTCGATCAGTAACAACAGTAACTGAGTATAGTCCTCTAATTAACATGTGGGTATATGAGTCATTTAAACATCCAGCACCTTCCCTCCCTCTCACTCGCCCTCTCAGACTTCTCTCTCATGCAGATGATGTTCAGCAGTGCTGCAGTGGCGTATACCTGAACCAGGGGAGCAGATTTGCAGACACTGCTGGTTGGAAATGGTGTCAGCGGTTCATTAATGATCGGCCCTCTCAAATCAGATCAGCTCGGCTCATAAATATGTGTTGCAATCTATCCATGTGACTGCTCTCATATAAAACAGTGCTGTATTCCTGCTTGTTGAACATGTGGAATTTATATTATTAAGTGTTCATCTACGATGGTGACATTCACACTCTGTCACTGTAGCTCTGAGGAGACATTATAAACATTAATGCCTTTTATTGATTCAGTGCAACTTCACAGTGTTGTTGCTGTGGGAAGAGAAAAGATTTTACATTTACACTATCAACACCTTTGCACTTATCATCAACACAGAGCCACTGTCAGCTCTGTCTTTCTCAGATTTACATAATAGAAAAATATCTTATGAGGAAAATGCGTTTCTACATTTATCTTAGACTCTCTGCTTTGTACCATATTTAGATTTAATTTTTTTTGAGTTCATCACTTTTTTTGTATTTTCTGTTCTGCCTTCCTGAGCTATTTTTTTCTGATATAGTGCTTATTTTACTATAATGCTTATTTTACTATAGTGCTTATTTTACTGAGCTAAGATGTTTTTTCTGCTCAGAATCTTTTGCAAAATTTAAAATTATGGTTAATATTGTATTCTTTTTGTATTGTATATCTTAAAAACAAATAAAGGGCTTGACTCTTTGCAGTTGGTGAAGTAAATGCAACCTTGTCCCATTCTCGCTCTGTCTCTCTGATTTGACCATACACTGTATATAAAACAAACATATATATTTATATATATTTCATTCACGTGAAATGTGAAGCGGTTCTGAAACTGAAACTCGCATTCTCTTGTCGTGGCCCATCTTGGGATACCAGACCACAACATAAGGGTGATCCATCTGTATGGTCCGTCCTCTGGATCCACCAATCACAGAGATTTGCATATAAGACAAAATTATGACAGCAGTCGTAACACTCCCTAATGGCCAACAGGTGGCGACTCTTCTGTCAAATGCACTGAAGCACACAAGAAAATTAACTTACTTCTGAGTTTATGAGCTCAGAAAAACTTCCCTGCTGAGCTTAACTTGAAATTAGTAAATGAGAATTTTTCTTCAAAAAAAATGATTTTTAATTTTGTGGTTTGTTTCCATTAAAATAAAATAGACAAAAAGGGTATGAGTGAATAAGGGAATTTGTTGTTTTCAAAAAAGACGATGATGATGATTAAATACTCTGCTCGAGGTGTCAGATGTGTAGACGACAGCAGTGGATGAACTAGCAGAGGATTAGTGATGTTTTTGTTCTATATATCAAATAAAGAGTGACATCTACCAACATAATTAGGTAATAGATTCTAGTCATTACATTTTTATAGGAGTCAAACTAAGTTGCCACTGACTGCACACAGATGACTTGGTGAACCTGCAGCTGTAATAAGTTGTGGAGTGTTACAGTATAAGCAGAAATGCAGCAGCTGCCTCGGGGCTTAAAACATCCCACAGTCTCTGAGTTCTGAATGAAGTCTCAGATTCTTTGTCTCTGTCCTCTGTCCTGTGGAGCCACAGCTGTTCTTTAATCAATACCCAGTTTTATTAAAGCTCGTTTGATCTGTAGATCAGCAAGAATGCCAAACTTCTTATTTTTCAAATGTCCTGAATCCATCCATCCATCTAGACATTTTATACCAATGATCCAAGTCCAGTGGATGGATTAGGATCCAGATGTTCTGAAATGTCAAAAGCATAGTTCTTACACTGTAAAATATAACTTGTTGTTTCAACTTAAAAATATGAGGTAAAGGGCTGCCTTAAAATTTTAAGTTAAGTCAAGAAATAGAGTTTGTTCTTATAACACAACCAATTGTTATCTTAATGAAAAATCACATGTTGTCTAAACTTTCATCTTAGTTTAGTTGACTGAGATTTATTAGTCAGTTCAACTCCTTTAATTGTCATTTTTACTTGGGAAAACCCTTTCAGCTAAATTAAAATAATCTATTGTTTAAACTCTTGTCCTAGTTCAGTTGACTTGGGTTTTTTAGTTAATTCAAATACTTTAGTAGTTCTTTTAACTTAGGAATCTATTTTAGCTTAACTAACATAATCTGTTAGCTAAGTTGATTTAAGTTTATTAATTAACTGAGCTCCTTAAGGTAGCTGAGTGAACTTGTAAATCATTTTCATTTTAATTATCAGAGTTGATTGACTGGATGTAAAGAAAAATGTGTATTAAACATCTTAAGTTTTGTTTTTTTTGGTTTTTTAGCTTTCTAACATCCATTTCAGCAAAACTACCTGTTAGGTTTATCTTAGAGCTCAGGTTTAAATAGCTACATTCCTTTAAATTAATTTTCTGTTGTTTACAGAAAAAAAAATAAAACCCCACAGATTCCATTAAAGTCTATCTGATCATTTCATACAGAAAGTTTGTTTTAAGAACATGACAAGACAATTACTCATGAGCACCCAACATTCACCATTTATTGTGCCATCTTAGTCATCTGAGAAACAGAAAAATCAGTGACGTAGCTCATCAGGCTCACAATCCATCAAAACTCAAAGGTTGCTCCCTGTGAAACAATAAATTTGAACTTGGTCTTGAGCCCAGTTTGGGTGAAGATTAAATTCTGACCAATACTCTAGGAGCAGTAGTGATTCTTGTGAAGTAACAACATAAAGTCTGCATTAATGTAATGTATCAACGGGACACTTGCTATTTTAGAAAAGTTATTCTTTACATTTACAAAATTTTTAAACTTCATTGTGCTCAGTCACACCTGTTAGCATAAAACTTGAAATATTAAAATAGTACAAAACCTTTGATAAGTGACAGTAAAGATCAGTTTATAACAAGTAAGACATCAAACTCTTGTATTTGTCTTCGTTTACAATTGCAACAAATTCCACAGAACCAATATCTCTGAAAATGAGTGCATGCTTCTGAAACATTTGATAAGATGGATATTTCAGAAACATCAGTTTGAGTCTGCTCAATTGCAAAACAAAGGAAAAACTACTGACTTGCATGAGATAAGCATCTGCAAAGTCCAGCATTATATTGTTGTTCACATAAGTTTCTTAAACCATGAACAAATGAGTAATTGTCTAATCTGGAATGTAAAGTGTAGTCATTTAGTGACATACAAAAGTGAGAATGAGAACTTGCAAGAATAAAAAAACAAACAGTAAAATAAAAACTGTCCTTAACACTAAGGAGCATACAATTACAGTTCTGCATGGCTTTCTGCAAGAGTCTGTTTCTTAGACCATGCACTAGTGAGATGCACTGCCTTCCACCAATGTTCATTAGGATGTTCTGAATGACTTCAAAGATGTCCTTAAGTTCCTTTGGATAGTCTATGTTGAGGGCAAAAAGAAGGCCCATCAGCATGGAAATGGCACTTGAGACATCCCTCAGATTAGACAGGATTACTGCCGCCTCAAGGACAACCAACACATCGATGATGTCTTCTTCTTTCACCATCGCAATGCCAACTTTCATCCTCTTAGAAAACGTGTCTTCAATACCTGTCGGCTATAAAAGGGTTCAAAGACAAAAAAAAAAAAATAATTACACAATTACAATTACACAATATCCCTTGTGCTTAATAATTCATGTCTTTCCAAAGAAGAGCCATACTGATGCTTTGGATGATGGTGATTGGCTTTGGGTAACACTTATTAGTTGTTAAAGTTTTTTCAGAATGAGATATGCACCCCCATGTTACAAATCCATTTCTTGCTTTAAACAAAGACCACGTTCATAAATAACTGAGCATGTCTTCAATTGCAGAATTCAAACAAAATTTTCAATTTAAATGGTAAATGGCCTGTATTTGTATAGCGCTTTACTAGTCCCCTAAGGACTCCAAAGTGCTTTACACATTCAGTCATTCACACACATGGGTGGATGACTGAATCGTGACTCAAGAGTTGACAGTTCGTCTTATAATCGGAAGGTTGCCGGTTCGAGCCCCGGCTCCGACAGTTTCAGTCGTTGTGTCCTTGGGCAAGACACTTCACCTGTTGCCTACTGGTGGTGGCCAGAGGGCCCGGTGGTGCCAGTGTCCGGCAGCCTCGCCTCTGTCAGTGCCCCCAGGGCGGCTGTGGCTACAATGTAGCTTGCCATCACCAGTGTGTGAATTTAAATCTAGTTATGCTAAATATTGGCTGTGCTCTAAACCAAATCTGGCTGAGAATACATGAAATGTGCAAACTGCAGCTACACTACAGGATCAGATTGTGGCTCCATAGACAATGCTTCTTTAATCAGTTTATTGATTAAAGTTTATTTTTCCCCCTATATTAACAGCATGAAAAAAGAGCATATAGACGTGGCTGAACAGGTTGCATAATTGGCACTGAATATCAACATCCACCTTTACCCAGCTGCCCAATGACTCTCGGCCAGTAACCTTTAATTGCTTACCCAGTCTACACAGTCTCTTTTCCAGGGTCCAGGACATTTCACCAAAGTATTGCCCCCCACAGCTGTAGCAGCCACTGCAGCCCCTTAAATATCCTAATATCTCTGCCATTACAATATACAATGTGAGAAATCAAACGTAAAGCTGAAGTGAACAGTACAGCAGCGAAATGTCAAAGACCCTGGTGAAGACATGAATAAACACAAGACACTAATAATATCAATGCTAGCTTGCCAGTTAGTTTCTCTGAAACCCAGACCAAATCCAGTGTCAAAGATCTTGTAATAACACATTTGGTGAGGAAAAAGTACACATGTTATCATGTGGCATCTATTGTTTCATAGATGCCACATGTTTCATTTAAAATCCACTGTGGTGCTGTCATTATTAAATTTACTAAAAGAAACAATGCTAACCTTCACAGTCTTGAAAGTGTGTGAGGGCTCTTCCTTTAGAAAATGAGGTCCTCCGTCCTCTTCCTTTGTGTAGGGCTCTGGTCAAAGAAGTCAAAAAGAAAACAAAAACACTTTTTAAACAGTGTTTATGAAGCATGTAGACAGCTCCAAATTCACAGCTTTTTGATACATAATTCCATCAATATATGATTATCATTGGAGATTTTGAATCAGGCTTATCAGGACATTCAAGTAGAATATGATATCCAACCTACCACCAATATACACAGATTCTGTAAAAGTTACCACACTAAATGTCCAGTTGTGAAATATGATGACAGACTTTACTTATCAGCTTTCTTTCAATGAGTTCATCAGTTGAACTGGATAACCTAAAACTTAAACAAAGGAGAACATTTCGCAGTTGAACACTTACATCATCACCGAAGCATTTTATGAGCCTAGTTAGCCCTCCTATGCCGCTCTTGATTTTGTACAGCTCCACGAACCTCTCCATAATGGTCAAGCACAGCAAAAAGGAACCCTTTCAGGTCAACAGATGTAAGACGGGCAAATTCTGCTTCAACCTGAGCAATAGAAGAAGAGGGGTGGAGAGTACAGGCAGAATAAAAAAAAAGATTCTTTGAGACCCAAATTTAAGCAAACAGTCATCTGAGGCCCATTAGAGAAAACACAAACACACAAAAGCAAACAAACAAAAAGATGCACTTTACCTGCCGTTCAGCAAACAAGGAAGTTCAGAGAACAATAAGCTCTGTCTCGAAATCTTTTAAAGTAGAATGATTGTGAAAATGACTTATGTGATGTAAAACTTTAGTAAACGTGCGATTAAAAGAACACTGAGTAAAAGGACAAGTAACAATTTCCTTATTCCTCAGATGTTTACCTTGTGAGCAATACTGTTTTAGTCCAACTGCCTCATTAAAGTTACACAACAGGCTTTTTACATTAAAGCCAGCAAGTCCATTACATACTCCCTTTTTAGATCTGAAATACTGTGCACATTCTGTGTATATGTAGTGGACAGCAATTTACCCAAAAGAGTGCAAAGTTTGCAAGTCCACCTCATTTAAATGACAAAGACAGATGTGATCATCTAGACCTGTGAAAATAAATTAATGACAAACTTGCAGTTATGGATGTTATTACAACCACAAGAACCTAAACAGTCTGCTCCATTGCTTTTGTTAATGAATCACTTGTTGGTAACAGGTCTGAATATTTAGTTTATGCCACCTGCATGTGATCATCAATAGTGCCATATTACTTCTTAAGAAGTACCCTGACACTACAATCTTTATATCATTTGTTCTACAGAGCTATTAAGTTACAATATAATCTGTGGTGTTTCCAGTATGACAAAATGCACAAATTGTAACTTACCATTTGACTCCACTGACAAAAATAAATCCCCAGCATCAAGTTTGGCTTCACAGACCTAAAATAAGTAAAATAAAAATATATGTTATAATTATATTGTTTTCGCCATTTATTCATGTTTGCTAATTTCTGACATATAAACAATGTTAGTTTTGTTACAATACAGAGAATGCAGTTTAATTAAAAGGTAAATTATGCAAAAAAAAAAAAAACTTCTGCAGTATACCATGCCAAAAATCAGTGTCTCTGATGCCAATTATTTTATCACTACAGCTCTTTTAGTATGGAAACTCACACAAACTAGTCATACTGATCACAAGAGTTCAAAAATAAGTCAAAATAGTGAGCTGTTGTTAAGCATAAAGCATTTCAGGGTAACAAATAACTGCACAATAGAATTAAAGCAAAAACTAAACACACTGGAGGACTATCTGATAAAAACTAATATAATGCTGGTTTGTAGACCATATTTTGTCTCAGTCCTCAGTGCACTCTTGCAGCTTAGCATGCAGCAGTTCATAACAACTTAAGTGATTACATAGGGGTAAACAGATGACAACAAGCATCCGAGTCCTGCCAAAAAGTTCTTTTTGAACCCAGTCAGTTATTGGAAATATTGCCAAAATGAACTTCCACCAAAATACAACAGCCTGTGAACTTGAAAGAAATTTACAAGTACAGAGACAATATGAAATAAGCTTTATTAATTAGCTGAGTTAGCTTGCTAATATCGCAACAGTGGTTGAGTGCACAACCTTAAAGCTAGCGGCACAATACTTGTGATTTGGTCAGTGCCACATTAAACCCATAAAAAAGGCCATATGTCAGTTTATTAGCTCAAGTTTGGTCATGACATACAAGCTGGACCTTGTCGGCTAAAGTTACATTAGCTAAAGCAAACATTTCGGTAAAAGAGAAAAACACACATCATGCCATAGATTCAAAACATGTTCCAACTTTTGTAGCTCTCTTTCCTTATAGTTATAATCAATGTTACTCACCTTGAAAGCATATTCCAAAGAAGACGATTAGAAAACGTCCAAGTAAAGTGAGCATGTCGTTAACCGCCAATTCCCCATGATGCACCTCGGTAGCAGTCACGTGAGGCAGTTTTGAATCCTGCTGTGCTCAACTTACCCACATTGTCAAGTTCACATAAGTTGCTGATTTAGCTGGACATGAGTTTTCAAGTTAGCTTTTTTTGGTGTAATTGGGACGTTTTTAACTTGTAATTCTATGTTATAACAACAACTTCAGTCATCTATCGTCAAACTGATATAGAATAATATGTTGAAATAACAAACATCTAGAATTACATTTTACAGTGTAGGTCTCGTTTTGGGGACTGATTCATTTGTAGACATTAGAGAAGAGCATGAAAACAATGCTATAATTTTGATGTTTCTGCCTCATGAAAGTTTTTTTTTTTTAGAGAACTGCATATTTAAAATTAAACATCTCTTTAGCTTGTGTGTGCTGATGATACATACACAGGGTGTGCAGCCTGCTGTTTGTTGACCTCTGAATGTATTGATTTGACTTCATATCCTTCACCACATAATCCATGACTAGCATGGTTATGTTTCCACACAGACTTGAGTTACTGCTTGTGGAGCAGTGTTCAGGTTTTACTTCACAGTGGGAAGGATGAGCTCCTCAGCAGATAACTTAATATGATCGCAACAGCACAAAATACTCTGAATATTTTCTTAAAAGAAAACTGATCTCTGACTTGTTAGCTGTGTGCCAAGACAAGGAAACAATGAGAAACACTATGTGTTCATACAACACTTTGCATTTAATGATTGGCTATTATTAATCTCTTTATTTCTTCCACACTGTGTCTTCTCTCCTGTCTCCCTTCCCTCACCCCCAGTTTGATCGTGGCAGATGGCTGCCCTCCCACAGCTTGGTGTGCCCGAGGGTTCTTCCTGTCAAAAGGGAGTTTTTCCTTCCCTCTGTTGATTGTTGGGGTTTTCTCTCTATTATGATGAGGTCTTTACCTCAAAATATAAAGTGCCTCAAGGTGACTGCTCTTGTGATGGTACTATATAAATAAAACTGAACTGCACTGAAATGATTTGTGTGTGTGTGTGCGCGCACGTGTGTGTGTGTCAGAGTAAAAGAAACAAGGAAATAAGGTATCAGTTTGCTCATCATGCTAATGCAAATAGCTATTCTGCCAGTGTAGACATTCAGCTGTTCAACATTATTCCTACTGCTTGAATCACTTCTTTTCCCCTTGCTAAGTTTGAAGTATTACCTGTAAGACTAGCGGCAGCAGCTCAGTTTCACTCCGGATGCCACAGCAGTGCAGATACACTCAGGACACAAGTATGAATGCAAACACAGACATTTCCCACTGCAGTGGGGATCCATCACAGGACTATAAAATCAAACTTAACAGAGAACTTAAATGGGAAAAACAATGTGTAACTTTACTCATTACAAGCTCTAACATGCTGCTTTGTAAACCAGTGCACCCAACACTGCTCATGAGGTTAATCTATGGTAGCTAAATTGGGATATCTGATTTAAATTTCATGGATTTAAAAACATGTAAAGAAGGCTCGACTCTTCTCAGGTGGCCAGGCTGTGGCGGGGCCAGCACAGAGAGACACTCACAGTCACACCAGTGGCCAACTTGACTTGCCAGTTAACATGATATGCATGTGTTTGGATTGTGGGAGGAAGAACCGACGCACGCATGGGAGAACATGCACACACCGGCCAGCTGGCAGGTATCAAACCCAGGACATTCTCGCTCTGAGATAACAGCACTAACCTCTGCATCACCATGTTTTCATGCTTTTTTCTGTTATGAAAATGAAAATGAATCATTTATTGGATCTGAACTTTTTACTATGACCTTTTATTAATAAAAAGTTTTACTGCAGAGGATCACACAGTGAAAGAAAGCATCATTTTCCTGCCCTGCGCTTACTTCACATGAATGTGTGGGATATGAACATTAGCTAATATAACAAGCAAACACAGGCTTGTAAGAGATTATTATACACAGTTGTACAGGGTCAGTGCTGTGAATTAGATTTAGTTCGTGTCCAAAAACTGTTTGCGTTAATGGCAGAGTCTCTCTGTAGAAGACAAAAACAGAGCTCACACATCGAAAGGTTTTCTTTAAAAAAAAATGGAAAAAATCTTTTCATGTTCTGATGTCAATCAAAGCAACAGAGAAAAGTAGGGATGGGTATTGATAAGATTTTAACGATTCCGATTCCATTTTCGATTCTGTTTAACGATTCGATTCTTTATCCATTCTCTTATCGATTCTTGTTTTTAAAAAGGAGAACACTAAGGTCGATTAGCTTAGAACTGTTTTATATCTTCTCTTTGAACAAGATAGAAATTTAGGAGTAACATGGCCTTACAAACCCAACAGTGAGATCTTAAGAGATCCACAGCCTACGGCTCTTCAATTGGGTGTCACAGGGTCCCAGGGGAAAATTATAAACGTAAAATAATAAAATAAATATTCTTCTGTAGCAATAACAAAGTATAACATAAATTATTCTGTAGCAATTACACAAGAATATCCAGTAATGTCCCTGCCTACAATTAAACACATTCACTTACCATCTGCTGTGGCAAATGGCTGCAAGGTTTTGACCACAAACTAGTCACTGCTCGGTGACATTCGGGCCTGAAAAGAGACGCTACCGGTAGACTGCAGCGACAACTGCCAGCGAGCGCCGGCCAGACTCTGTCTGTCTCATCATGGTCACCTAAATGCACAATGGCAGGTTTTGTAATAAGGCAGATCACGCTAACATAATATGCACTGTTAGTTGATTATTTACCTGCCGCATTAACGGGAGATGACGTGCAAACGTTACCGCTGCTGCTGCTGGGTTGAGATTCACGAGTCCGGAGCGGTTTTGTGAGCGAATGCTTTTGCATATTCGTAGTGTTTCCTCCCTTAATGAAATATCTACTTTGCAAGTATTGCAAGTTGCCCTGTTGTCATTCGTTCTCGTAAAGTATAAACAAACTTTTAAGCGTTTGAGCCGCTTAGGCGCCGTGTTTCCTGCCAGGTACCCTCCGACGCTCCGCAACGTGGTGACGTCATTCGGGGCGACTGATTGCAGGCAGAGTGATTTAAGCCTCATGCTGACGCTCATTCACCGCCAGTTTGTCATTAACTCATGTTGGCAGCTGACTCTCACGTTTCAAGCTGTCTTTGTGATTTACCTTGCTACCTTGCTAACCTCACTTTCTTGTGCTACAGTTCCTGGACTCACCTTGTCTTAGACCTCCGGCTTCACTCTGTACCTCACCTGCCTCGCCTCCTGCCACCACACTCCATCAGGAACCTCTGGATCTCTGGTCAACCCCCCACCACCACCAATTGCTCTTTTCCTCCTCCTGCAAGTAAGAATAGGTACGTAATATACTTACCAACTTCAGAGCTCCTCTTCTTCCCTACCTCTGTTGTCCTCTCTCCTCAGTGTGATGGCTAAATGCCCTGTTGCAGTCTGCATCTAAGGCCCCGTTCCCCTCTCTAGATCCTGTCCCCATAGCCACGTTACCCAGGCCGCGCCACGTCAAGTTCCACGTTGTCCTTGCCACATTTTCAAGTCCAGTCTAACTAATAAACATATTGTAAAAACGTCCAGTTTTGGTGCTGACCTCTCAGTCCCGTGACAGAGTGTTTACTTTCCATGATGTTCTTATATTTTATAGATATTTTGACAGCGTATTTCAGTGTTACTACTCTGCCTGATTTACTGTCCTTTGTCTTTCTTCTGCTGGCCTCTGTAACTCTTTTAAAACTCAGTGCATTGCAAGCCTGGCGTTGAGTGAGTGATCATTTCTGAGGTAAAGATCAGGAATGCCTGTTCAATACATTCTGCATGATACATATTTGTAATATTATTTTGTGGGTTTTTATTTTAGATTGCATCACATTTTGTTGATCACATCACCAGACCTACTCTTTAAATCACTGAACAGTTCTGTCCTGCAGAGCATTATTACTTCTGTGACTGAGAGCAACCAAATGGACATTTATATAAATTAAAATGCAGGAACTATTATCATAAAAGCTTTGTGAAAATGGTGATTGTTTCCTAAATGGCTTCAGTCATTAAGGCATAAAAAACACATTCTCAGATGTTATTAACAAGAAACGACTTCAGATAAAATCCTGTTTCTGTTAAAGATGTTGCCATCATTACATTCATTTTCTTCACTACCCACTGTAATTGCAGCAAAGCTTTTGCATTTGTCTTCAGAATTAGCATCTCTCTCTCACAACACACACACACACACACACACACACACACACACACACAGTAGGTGCTTACACTTCCCAGTGACAGGCCTCACAGGACGTGTCACAGTGATACCGTCTCTGTCCTTTAGGGCAGTGGAGGGGACATACATTAATTAAACCAGTCTGGACCCGATTTGGTGTGTATGGGTGTGTGTGTGTGTGTGGTAGCCTGAAGGGAGATGGATTAGTTTCAGAGTAGTGGGGGAGGTAATGGTGGAGCACTCGGAATGACTAAAGAGGGTATAATGCTCGTGATGTTGTGGCCTTTGGCACTGGACTTAAATGGGCTGATTTTTTTTTTTCATGGCTAATCTGACATCATGAGCACACAGGATTTCACAAAGACACACAGTAGCTGTGCCACAGAAAACGGGGAGCAGAAATCAGTGGTCAGGAGCTGACGGCACCACGTAAACACTCGACTTTGATTGGCTCTCTGAGGCAAACAGTATGGTCATTACAGTTTGGTACAACAGGAGTAAAGACAAACAGCAGGTTTCATGAAGCCATTCATGTAATGCAAAGAATGAGCATATTTTGGACATTTTGTTCCATGATGTTTGGATAAATAACAGTTATGTCTGTTTCATAGATGAAATTGCTTTTCTTATTTTTTCTTGAACTGATGTTACAGGAATGCCTGAAAGTATGTTTGAACTTTGCTCGTGGTAGGATGCTACAGGCGGTGATCAAGTTTAAGATTCCCCTTTCATTTCATTCTTTCCAACTGGTGAAAATAAAACATTTATGTGTTTGTTTTACTCCATATTGTCTGTTGGAAATTTATGGAAACTAGTGCAATTTTTTTTGAGATAATAACTAATTTACATCTTTTTTATTCCTTGTGCTGCGCCTGTTGAGGTCACCACATCTCTGTATTTTCCTTTGTCACACTGACCCTTTCACACCCTTTCATAATACCTAATTTACATAAACAGAACATTTTGGAAAACTTGTAATAAAAACAAAGTAAGTAATCAAGTGGGGGAAGCTTTATGATGATATCCATCAGTTAAAATCTCAACCAAGCACATTGGTTTCTCATAAAAATACAGGAAATTTTGCCATCATTTCACAATTTCTTCTGTAAATCGGAGCCAGAAAGCGACTGCAGCCACACCAATCCTTTATCTTTATTTCCCATCTTCCCATGTTAAGATAATACTAATTTTAGAAAATTATATCTTTGTCACACACATTTTTCAACTTACTTTGTCAAAGTATATAAAATAGCCAACCAATACACTTTATACCAAACACTGCGTACCTTCTGTTGTTTACAAAAGAGGCCATGTAGCTGCTTTCGTGCACTTTCCAACATTAAGGAACCCCAAGATGTTTAGTTATTAAGAGATTAATTTTACAAATGGGAGGTGAGGGGTTGGATAACTGAAGCTAACGTTGTTGGTATTATCAACCAGCCTCAAACCAAAACATTACCTGTTACACTAGTTTGGAATGGTCCATGGTGACGACAAACCTGGACTGTTGAGGATATTATGTTTGTTATTAAAACAGAAAATGCATAAAAAGCAAAAAACAAAAAAAAAACATGCTTTCTGTTGTAATTTAAAACACTGGAGCACAATGTCTGCATGTTCATATAATGAGGGTGTGTTTGGTGAGACACATTCTTAATTTCACTTCAGTGGTTTTTACTGGCACTGGCAGATTTTAAAAGCAATATTTCCAGTGCATCCAAATACAATTTACAGGGGAATTAACGAGCAATAAACAATAGTAATAATAGGATAATAGTCAATAATCATAATATAATAGGATCAATAGATAATAGGAACAAACAAAAAAGCTCAACTTCAGCTCAATTCAGTATAATAAACAGTTATACATCATATACGTGTGTATACTTGTTTGCACACTATATGTTTCATTCTGACATGCAGGGGCGTCACTAGGTTTTAAGTAAAGGGGGGGCTTAGCCCCCAAGAGAAGCACACGGTATGAATGAACATAGCACATGTCAATGGAAAATTGTACTGTAATATACTATTGCTGTTATATAAAAAGATAATAGCATTAATAATGAAATAATATTAATATTAGGGGCACCTTAGTCAGTTATGATGTGTGGTGGATAATTGCTGAAAGTAATCTGCATCAAGCTTAAGGTTTGCTCAAATTCAGTACAATTACATATGAGATGAAGAAGATAAAGAAAATATCTAAACTAATTAAGTGCATGGAGGCACTTGACCTGCTTGAAAACCTGCCATCCTAGATGAGACATTATTGAGATATAGAGCACACCTTTACTAACAACTAATAAGCTAAACCCTGTATACAACAGCTAAACCTACAAAATTGAGAAGCTGAATTAAATATGTGGTCACTGTAAGCTGATGAGCAAGTTACACATTTTGTACAGCAGGAGCTACATAAGAACACATCAGAGGGAAGGAAACAGCTATTAAAGCTCAAGCACACAGCTGTCAGCTTTTCTTTTTTTTCTCTTTCCCTCACACTTCTGATTTGTCTTTGGCAGCAGCCTTTTTTGCATTCTGACTTATGTGTGTAAAGCATTCATGCCGTCAGCAATTTGTTTTTGTTTTGTTGGTTTGAAAAATAAATAAATTTGTGACCATACTTGTAGATCACAGTGACACATAATGATCAGGCATATGATTTACAAATATAGATGAAGTTTATTCTAAAGTTCAAAGAGAACATAGAGGAAAAGCATCTTCAGTTGTGTCTTAGCTGTTGTTCTCTGTGTAGTGAGCTAAGGGTTTTTTGTTTTTATTTTTTGTTTTTTGTTTTTTTGTTTGTTTGTTTTTTGGCGTGTTGCTTGAGTGAGGAGTACTGTGACTTCTGAAGTGGCCCTTAACATGCGATCTTGATGACGATAAGTTCAGAGCCAGCTGAGAGGGTTGTCTGCTTTGTTTTAGGTGATAAGGCAGAAAAGTTAAAACTTAGTTTTGTCTTGGAAAAAAAAGGGGGGGGTTTGTGTTTCTCAGCCAAGAACAACTACAATTTCATTTTCTGTTTTTGAGAAAGGAGAATTTAAAATAATAATAACAATAATAATAACAATAATAATAATAATAATAAAACAAAGAGTGGTGAAGAAAGCTAATACTGCAAAATACCGTCTAGTGCAGTGGTTCCCAAACTTTTTTTGCCAGGCCCCCCTTTTTCACAAGAAAAATGTTCGCGCCCCCCACCACCTAACCCCTCCCCCACCGCACAAACACATCCTCCAAACACACACACCCATATTTTGCTCCATTGCGGTTTATTTCACACCTCAAACATTTAGTAAACAATTAAGCAAATACAAGTAAACGGCAATAAATTACAGGTAGTAATAAAATATACTACTAACTCTTTTACGCTGCGTCCACACCTACACGGGTATTTTTGAAAACGCAGCTGTTTCTATGCGTTTGGGCTTTTCGTCAACACGTAAACGGCGTTGCGATTCACCGAAAACGGAGATTATTTAAAACTCCTTTTTTGCGTTTATGTGTGGACGAGGATTACAGAGTTCATCACGCAACGACAAAGGTATGTGCCTCTTTTCACGTCACGCTGTGCGCCACGTTATTGTTTACATGAGATGAATTGCAGAATGGCAGATAGAGACAAAATACTGTTACTGTTAATCTGACTATCTGCAGGTTTTACACGCTTACATACACACACGCAGTTACCGTCCCTGCATTTAGAAAGGCAGAGGCGTCACAGTGTAATTATTTTACGTGTAGTTGTTTTTTTTCCTGTGTAATAATATTCAACATTGCTGTCAATACATTTTTCAAAAAATGTCTCTCTGTGCAAAATGGGTTTAAACACATAAACAGCTGTGGGATCCTGTTTGTCCGTGATTTGAACCGGGGGAACAAATTACGGCAGGATCAGCCCGATATTATTTGTATCCCACTGTAACTTTACTGCATAAAGAGCTAACATGTCCAAAATGTCAGGAGTAGTTAGTTATTACAAGAAGTGTTTGTGAACTAAAAATCAAGAATGTGGAATACTGCGAGCAATAAATGAAATCATCGTACTTATCTTTAAATTAACTCTAATTACGGAGACCTGCAGTCACATATTTAGCGCACACCCTCTCAGATGAAGGCAGAAAGCTACTAAACAAAAGGAAAGAAGCCATACAAAATGGGCCACAGCCACAAACTAAGCACACACATTCTTTTAACTCCCAGTGAGCCTGAGTTATGACCTTGGCTCCTTGTTTCTCTGCTTCCAACAAAGGTGGAGGTGAAGAATGTGTTCTGTAGTCTCTACTATCAGAGAACAGCTTACACTATAGCACACACTATACATGCGCCTCTATATCTCTCATTGGTATTAAAGCAGGAAAAACTTAACAGAGTTTTGTTATCAAATGCAGAATTTATCAACTGCTGACATTTAACTCTCCAGCTTGCAGGACAATAGGAGAAACATTTGTGAAAACAGAGAAGAAAAATAAAAATACAGAGAGAATCTGGTATGACCAAGCAGTAATCAGACAATAAATTTAGTTGGTAATACAATAAATTGTGAGACTCTTTCAGTTTGATTGATGCAATACAAGTAATTAACTGTATAAAGGAAATTCTCTTTTGTGATAATATTTTGAACGTGCATTTCTGTCGACCTATCAACTTAGCGCATTATGAGCTGATATGCAAATTAATTCATTGATACTAGATTTGGAAAAATGAATGGATTATGAAATAAATGAATAGAATGTAACAGAGGGTTGAAATTAGTTTCTTATTTCTAGTGTGTGGGGAAAGGTTTTATCATGACACACATCTGTTTACATGGGAGAGAGCTCCTCATGTGATACGACATTTAGCAATTTGCAAATGTGCAGCACATCAGAAGGATGACTCTGAAGTTACAAAGGGAAATAATTTTGCTGATAAAGCTGCAAAAGCAGCAGCCGTAGCAACCACAGTCTTATTAACAACTCATGAAAATCACACCATCCCACTGTCTGTACTACAGGATGAAACACGTAGCAGTACTAGACACTGATGACATATTGAAAATAGCAGGAAAACCCATTCTTCCCAAATCATTACACAAAACAGCCGCCCTAGTGAGTCATGGTTTAAGCCATGTCTCAACGGGAGGGATGATCTCTATAATAAATCAACAATTTTATACCGTAAATTTTGAAACTTCAGCAAAAGAATATGTGAGAATATGTATGACCTGCCAAAAACACAATACCCAAGGTAACTTAAGACCAAAAAGAAGACATTTTCCTACACCATCTCACCCATCTCATACAATTCACATGGACTTCATTGAATTGAATGAGTGTCAGGGCTCAAAATATGCTCTAGTAATTATAGATGTTTTTTCAAAATGGCCAGAATGTGTAGGCCTAGTCAAAATGTGGATGAGAATAACACAAGGAAGTAACAAACTGTCCCCATTTGAAATCATACATGGGCGACCCTTTCCATTGCCAGTTACTAGTGAGCCACTAGATAAATCAATCAATAAACCAAAACCACTCTGGCAGATTGGATGACTCAATTGTTGACAAACAGAGAAGTTGTTTTAAACAATAAACTGCCGCAAGACTCTTTTTCACCTATTTCTTGCAGGTTGAAGCCAGGTGATTAGATCCTTGTCCGAGTACTCCAAAGGAAAAATTGGAGCTCGCCACGGTGGGAGGGTCCTTACCAAGTGCTTTTGACCACTCCAACAGCCTGCAAAATAGCTGAGAGACCCTCCTGGATACATCAGAGCCACTGCAAAAAGGTTGAGGTCCTAGAGGATTCCACTTCCTCCACAGAAGTCAACTAGTAAAGGAAAGTTTCACCCTCGCTTAGTTGCTTCAGTGGTGAGGGGGAAGTGCTGATTGGGCGCCCGTAGGGAATTGCTCGCACTTCAACCTCCAGCCATTGACCAGCTCTAAGGTAACCAAGCAGTAGGGTGTGACGGACCTGTGCCAGCCATGAGAAGGTGGACCCTCCTGGTTACCTTGACTACGACGCCCACCCTTACAGGACCCCAGCTGATGCCGGAAACAGCTGAGCCACGAGGCAGACAGAAAAGATGGAAATACAATGCAAATACAGACTGTTATGTCTGTTCTCATATGCCCAGCACGTCGACACACCCTACACTATATGGTGAATATATGAACAAGACTCAAGCAAAGTGTGCAGCTAGCTTCGCTGGCATTGGATTCCAACACAGCCAAATCACCATCAACGACATAATCTCACATGCTGTTGGACTTAGCAATGGAACATGTGATCAACCCTTCTGGATCGATTTCAATGTGACAAACTGGAATACATCCATCCACTTCCCAGTGTTTTTGGACCAGCTCCCAGGGAAGAACCACTCCATGTGTTATCAACAAGAGAAAAGTGCCTACTGGGGTCAGCGGGGGAGCTGACCCCAGGGAGGGGTCACTTGCCCCTCCCTTCCTTCCCTCCCCATCTCCAGCTGCCTCCCTCTTCCCGCTCCACCACAATCACCCACACATGCAGGGCCTTGGGGTAGGGGTGTGTCACCAGGGTGCAGAGGAGACATCCCCCCCCTCTGTCCCCTTCTGGCTGCCTCTGCCTCAATTTTATCCCACAACTTAGACATTCACATTACTCACACTCTCATTACACATACATATAGGATCTTGGGGGTGGGCACGCTACACGGATTCCAATCACCATCAGGGTGTACACCTCACCCCTGGCGTCGCTGCCCACCTCTCAATTTTAAATACACGTAGACATTGAGGGCTAGCAGGAGGGGCTATACGCTTACCTGCTGCTCTGGCAGGTAGCTCCATGCCCTCCTGGGTTTTAAATGCACCTTAGAACACACATACATCAACACTACATATGAGCGGGTGGAGGGAGGTTTGGAGTCTTCCTACACCCCCGTTCTCTGCGGCCTGCTGGAGTGGGGGGGCTAGGAGGAGGAGTTGGCCGTCCGACTGGGGTCTGGAATGTGGGGCCTCCCTGCTGCTGCAGAGTCGGGGCGGTCTGCTTCTCCCCACCGCAGGGAAAAGGGTAACACCACCTGGGTCTGGGCGCAGTTTCCCCCTCCAGGGGCAAGGGTACCTAGACCCGGGGCTTAGAGTACGCTTGGGGAGTGTGATTGTGTGTACAGTGTCTCTTTATGTCTGTCTCCACGTTGGGTGAGTGTTGAGAGCATGAGGGTGGGAATAGATGTTTGTATCTGTGTGTGCCTGTTTGTCTGTGTCTATATGTCAGGTTGGGTATCAGACGCCACCTCTCTGGGGACATCTCAGGCCCTCCAAGGTTTGGAGGCCCATCTCCCCCCACCACTTCCCCTGCCGGTGGCAGACGCCCTCAGACATCGGTGCGTTGGTGGTTCTTTGTGTCCGGGGTGGGCGCCCAGGTACCCACCGGCTCACTCCTTGGCGGCTGCTTATCGGGGCATGGAGCCTGGGGCTCGCTCAGGCCACTTCGGGGATGGGGTGCCCTCGGCCTCTCGGCCCGGGGCTCGGTCACTCAGGCGCAGCTGGCTGCCGGCGGAGCTCACGGCACGTCACTGCAACCCCCCTGGCTTCTGCTCCGCGGCTGCTGAGTGACGCCTCATCTGGGACTCTCCTCAGCTCTTTCTGGGATAGTGGCGCGGCTGCCCCTCTGTTGGTCTTCCTTGGTCTCTTGTGTTCTGGGGGCCTCTGGATGTCTGGAGTTTTGATCTCCTCCATACCTGCTTCATGCCCTGGAGGTCGGGGCAGTGGCCCCCCACACCCTCTAGCAGATCATTACATGACGGAACCTTTTAAAAACAAGCGCGTTCATGCTCACAGGTGTACACACGGGTGATCACACACACAAACTACACCCTTTGGGGCTCCTACCTCAAAGCACACCGTGCGCTGTCGATCTCACGTGCTGCACCATAATGTTTAATATTTAGTATTTACTGTCATATTCCCATATATCATTGTGATCTTGTTTATTACTCTTGTCTTCTTCTGCTTGCTTTCTTTTTTCTTTCTCAACAGGTGATCCAGGTGATCGATATGTATTTTTTTTGTCTGCTTATTCTGTTGGTTTTTGTTTTTTGCCCTTTTCCCCCGTCCATCTTCTCAGGGTTTTTTTTTTTCTTTCCCTCTTTCTTTCTCCCCTTTCTTTCCACCAGTCAAGTCTGTCCCGTATTCAGCAAGTGAAAATAAAATAAACAATAAAAGGTGAATCAGATGGACCATTACGGCAAGGCTGGGATGGTCCATTTGGTAAAGTAAATCCGTTGGGCATCTTTCTTCGCCTTTAGACAATAATTCTGATGGCAAAAGAACCAAACGGGACAGGCAAAAAAAAACAAAAGAAAAAACAAAAAAAAAACCAAGAGAAAGGTAACACACCCCTTGGAAACACCACAAACTGTGTCCAAACTGCAGGTCACGGAGAGGGCGCCCCTGTGAATATGAGTGGCCCTTCTAACGGCATGTACTGGGTGCAAGGAATGGCCTGGCTATGTGGACAACGGGCATATTTCATACTGCCCCCAGGCTGGACAGGAACATGTGCTCCTATATTCCTGTCAGACCACACTTTCAGGATGACCGCAGTAAACACCACTTCTACAGCGCGCCGGAAAAGAAGATCAACGTTCCCTAAACTTCAACCACATGACCCGATATGGGGAAGCGACGTACCCGAGGAATTCAAATCATGGACTACTGGACAGAAAGTACTCCATTCATTGTTCCCCTGGGTGGGAACCGGAAAAAACATGCTGAGGATTGAAACTTTGGACTACCGTTTTGGACTCTTCTTGAACACTTCGTGTAAGATGAACGAACAGCAGAATCAGGAAATTGATGCATTACGGATTGCAGTGATGCAACATCGAGTAGCTCTGGACATGATACTAGCAGAGAAAGGGGGACTTTGCGTCCTCTTCAACAACACCTGCTGCACTTACATACCAGACAATGTACACTCATCAAATATGACTGATGCCCTGAATGCCTTGAGAGAGATCCAGCAGGCCCAAAATCAGGATTATGTAAGGGATACAAGTGACTGGTTTTCTTGGCTTTACACTGGCTCCTGGCTACAGGTGCTAAGAAGACTACTCATCGGAGTTGGAGTATTTTTACTTTTATTTTGTGTTTTTGTAACATGTATACTGCCACGTCTAAAACTCATGATTAACCGCATAATATTTTCCACTGTTGCTGCATACATAGCCGTGAAAAATGATGATGATGACTCCAACCTGTTGGAACATGAAGACTTTGTGTGATTAATGACGATGTAACAGAAAATGTACAACAAGAAGTTACATACTGATATCTCACTCAAAAGTTATACTGACAACAGGAGGGAATGTCAATGGAAAATTGTACTTAGTAATCAGTATAAGCTTTTAATGATATAAGTTTGCATATATGCTTAGAGGTGTATAATCGATTGTGTAGTGATAAGATGTGTGATCTTTAGTAGACTGCAAAAGGCTTTGTGTGCATTCCAGAGTGTTCTGGCATTCAAACCCACATCCTGGGAGCATGGGAAAAGGTCGTTCATGATAGGATAAACGTATCTATGTCTGTTTTAGGCTAAGTGCCTTTTGTTTAGATGAACTGCTGGACTTCCAGGCCACTCTGACCCCCCCCACACACACACACACACAGACACACACACACACACTCACCCAATGATGTGTAAATAAAGACCAGGGCAGTGGCACGGTGCGAGTCTCAGAGCCCTCACTTCTGTGCGAGTGCTCTGTGACTGCCCTTGCTTGCAAGTAACTAACAGTAGTGTGTGTTTCTCCTCTCTGATTCGAAGCTGAAGAAGTGTCTTAGAATACATCTCTTGACAGCACATGAGCACAAAATTTCACAGAAAACAAAGACTGAGAAATTGCTTTTCAACTTTTTTGGACAGCTTAAACATCTTAGACCACAAACAGATTTTCAGTGCATGAACCCACAGTTGCCTCCAGCACAAAATCCTCCATTTTCCTCTGTTTGTGCCTTGACTTGGCACCTGGTTCAGGGATGCTGTACAGGGCCTTGGTTTTGTCATACAGCTCTGTGGCAAATGCATCTGAGTGTTTGATCTTAAGTGTGTCACACACAGCTTGTTTGCAGATAAAAGCTTCTGCCAGGTCTAAAGTCTCTTTCTGCAGGAACTTGTGGAGTCCTTCGGTTACAGACAGAAGTGACTGAAACATCAGTAGTGCAAAGACTGCTGAGAACTTGTGGAGCTTTGCTCTGAGACCAAAAGCTATGGGTGATCCAATAGCAGATAGCAGGCACTCCAACATGGCAGGCAATGTCTCAAGAACTGCACTTATTGATCACAACTGACATGCCCAGCGAGTGTTTGAAAGTTGCACAAGCTCAGTTTTTGTCAATTTAAGCTTTGACTGAACCTCCATGAACTTATGATGATTGACTAGGGAGGCGCTGAAGAAAGAATGCACACACTCCAACAAGCTGAAAAGCTCCACAGCCTCTTGGACAGCCTTGCAACTATTGCACAAAACCAGGTTGAGTTGATGAGCATAACAATGCACATAGATAGCCTCAGGATGGAGCCTTCTAAAATGTGCTTGTACACCTCCAGTGGAGCCACTCGTAACGGCTGCACCATCATATGTTTGTGCTACACACTTAAGCTCTGCAAGACCATTGTTTTAGATCTGCTACTGAAGCTCATTTGCACAAACAGTTAACTGCTCGCCCTTTTCTTCCCTTGCCTCATCTGCCATGATGGCACAGATTTTAGACTTTGTCATTTCAGATACAATGACACTAGCAGTGTTGGGGAGTAACGGAATACATGTACCGCCATTACGTATTTAAAATACAAAATATGAGTAACTGTATTCTGTTACAGTTACCGTTTAAAAAGGTGGTATTCAGAATACAGTTACTTTGTTGAAATAAAGGGATTACATGGCAGCCTTTTCCTGTTTTAGGCTGTCCCCTCTCTATTTTTGGTAATTCCAGCGTCCAGGCAGAGCGTTACAGGCATAGCCCTAAAGAATGCAGCCTCATGGGCAGTGTAGCCCAGTTGTAAGTAAGCTATTAAGACTCGACTGTACACTGTGTTTGTGTTTTCCTGCGAAACAATAAGTTCCGTTGGAGAAGCCTTTCATTGCCTCTCTCTGTCTCTCGTTAGTAAAGTTGACCCAGACAACAAAGTAAAGCTAGTTTTCGGCTACGAGCCCGACACGAACCCGACGTATGTCGTGTGATTATTATTAGTGTATTATTATTATTTCCACTGATGATGAAATGAGCTCGGCTCGATTTTTCCGAGCTAAAACAAGTGACAGAAATTAACATTACACTAACAATTTAACTTGGTGCGCTAGCCAGGTTTTTATTAATCAAAATGGGGAGCACCTGGTTCATTAATTACATGGGACTCTCTGCTGTTAGCTGGAGCTAACTAATTGTTACTATCAACAGTGATGAAGACTTACTTTCTTGAAAAACTTGCCTATATCCATGTTGTCTTGCTGTGTGAAGCATGTACGCTAGTGTGTCCGCAGGTGTAGATGCAGCTGAGTGTAAAGTAGCAGTGAAAACAGTAAGGTGGACGTCCCCTGTGAACAACTGGAACGGATTGGATAACGAAGCACTGAGGCTACCTTAACACTGTAAAGTGAAAGGGACCAACAGTATTATGATCATATTTAAGTGAATAGTGACAGGTTTATATTATTATTTATTTAAACTCATATTTCCTGCATTTTTATATTGAATTTGTCTGCAAGTCCTGTAAAAAAAAATAGAATAAGTAAAAAAAAAACAAAACAAAACTTAAAAACAACGAAGAATTAACTAGGGGGGCTTAGGAATATTTTAGGGAGGCTTCAGCACCCCTAAAATAGGCCTAACAACGCCACTGCTGACATGTGATTTGGCTCAGTGAAATTTTAAATGACAGAACTGACCTTGTTCACATCTGCTTACAGTTTCAGTGCTTCAGATAAATTATCAGCCTAATTTTGCTCAACAGGCACTTTTTTTTGTCAAAAATGTACCTGCAGTCTGTGTAGAGCTCTGATAATTAAGTGGACCATAATCACTTGCAGAAGGACAGAAAATAGTCAGATTTCAAATCCGTTTGGATCTGCACCTTCTTTGGGTCCTGGGTGGGTGCTCGAGGATGCTTCACCTGGAGACTTTCGTCTTCCTACTAGGGGATGATTGGGATGAATGCTCTGCCTGATCTGAACCCTAGTGGTGTTCTGTTACTGGACTCACAGTTTTTTTCAGATTTACTTTTGGGGCCCAGTATTTGTTTTTCTACTTTGTCCAGCCGTAGTCCTTGTCCAGTAGGGGACAGTAATCAAACTCATTCCTGGGTGAAGAAAAACGCCTGTTTGTCTGTAATTTCCACATTCTGTCAAAAGTACGAGCTGCTGGCAAAGCAGATAACAGCTTAACTGAGGTTTATTTGTAGGTCTATTCACAGTGTTAAATTACTGTGTTGTTGTTTGTGTGTGGGTGTTGTCAGTTTAAGGTATGGATTTGTATTTGTATGGGAATAATTGAGTTCGTATTTTTATAAAACACTGTTTCTGGGACACTTTGTTAGAGGAAGGTGGAAGAACACGTCTTAACACTTACTGCAAAGACAATTATTCTTTTAAATAATTACATATTTTATACGTACTTTAAGAAACTTCGTTGACCAATATTATACTTAAAGTTCTTTTTAATAACTCATCCTTTGAGTGACAGTTGAGTAGCAAATGCACTGTAGCTCAAAAAGGACACTGGTACTTAATATACAAATACTAGAATAATACTATATTAACTCAGACCAGCTCATTATTGTTTGATGCTGACTTTTCCACAAAAACACAATGTGTTTGGTGTTTATACACCTCACACGACAAGTTTGAATCCAAAAAAATCAGAATTTCACTGTAATAGACTTAAAGTTAGGGGCATGGCTGTTTTGACTGGCAGGTGTGCTGACTGTGCTGGCAGATGTAGCTGACCACTGTCTGCTAAACCTCACCTTTAGTAATCTGAGCCAGTGAACTGTGTCTTACATCCCAACTGGGTTTTTTGGTAAGTGAAACTGTCATATTTGTGTGTTTCTAAGCATTGATTACAGACACATTAAGGCACCAATAACTACAGATTTACGTTAGTACAAGTCCATTTTTGTACATGGGGACACTTCTGGACTATGAAAAATGATGCTTGCAGGACCGTTTCAGTAATCTCAAACAGACAGTTAATGGTAGCGTTACTTCCACAAAAGTGTGAGTATCATATCAACCAAAGTGTCTCAGCTGAACAAAAACACAGCATCTTTGAAGAGCTTTCAGCATTTTCAGCTGGTAAAACACACTTTGTTCGACACAGCCCACACTAATGCTGTTATACTGCTAGATGACCATATGATATGCTTATGACAAGTGGAGAGAACTACCATATTTGTGTGTATTATTTAAGTAGGGTAGGGCTCAGTAAGCTCTGCAAAATAGAATTAATTTACAAAGTTTAATTACATAAAGACTATAATTACACTTTCAACAAGCAGATTTTCAAGTACAAAATTATATAATTTCAATGCATTTAAACTCATTAAAACATAAATGCAGAACTTAAATGGGTGATTTGTGTGGGAGTAGGTGTGGGGCAGGAGAAGAGTTTATTATTATGGATGCCTGTGTTTTTGCATTTACCGTGTGTGTGTGTGTGTGTGTGTGTGTGTGTGTGTGTGTGTTTGTGTGCTAAATGGGCATGAATAATATGTGGAACTGTGTTTTTCTTCTTGTGTGAATCGTCAGTCCTCTGGAGGAGTGCCAAATGAGATCAACTGCAGTAAAATTCTTTGCTTCTGGAGACACAAACACATCAATTACAGCTCACATCTCTGCCCACCCAGCTCTCCCTCTGATCCCTGCTATCCATCCCTTTCCCACTCAACTCGCAGCCATCCTTTCCTCATCAATGTCGACGCCCTTCAGTCCTGTTTTTCAGGGAGAGGAACCAAAGGGAACATAAGCAAAACACTCAACCATAAGCTCTACCTGCGTTTTCTATAAATGGAGCTTTATATATGTAAATGAAACATGTAAATACTGTGGTGGGTAGGTTTCTTTGTATGCTGAAATATGACCCACAGGAGTGTCTGCACACTTTCATCTTCACATTAAACCTCACATATAAAGCTGCGCTTTGAAAACACACATGTAATATTTCACACACCAGCACAGACTAAGCATTCATGTCTCATTTGGAATAATTGTATCCACAATTTGCACTGGCATTCAGCAAAGCCTTCATTCTTCACAGGAGAAATAATAGCAAAGCTTGTGATTGGCAGGTGATAATGTTAGCGTGCCCTTCATAAAACTCGCCTGATAATGCCATTGCTGCTGATTGAGAAACCACACTCGTTTCCAGTTACATAGGCATATACTTCTACACACCCTGTGTTAATAAATGCTCTGAACCCACACGTGCGTCATCTCGGGGGACACAGCCACACTTACATAGAAGAAGAATGCAGTAGAACTGAGACGGGTACTTCTTTATCACCCACACACTGAGTGGAGTTAGAGGAGACACAGCTGACAGAGTGATGGAGGAAGGACTCTGGATTAGGAAGCAGCCTCTACAACAACAGCTTGCAGAGTACAAACAAGGCTAGAACACACTAGACAAATGTAATTCACTGTCACTCATTAAATATTTGTCATTTTAATGACTGCATGTTTTTTTCAATATTTACCATTCTTTTAGTATAAAAGGAGAAAAGAGAAGAACAAGTTCAAACACCCATCTGGTCAAACCCGACCTACACATTGTTTAAAGACTTGCTCTTATAAAAAAAAAAAAAAATCTGATAATTATTAAGATAATAGTTGTTAAACTGTATTATGTGACATGAGCAGGGACTTCTAACACTAACTGCTGTCTGTGTGGAATATAAACAGGCTGGGCAGATCTATGTCCTTATTCCCTAAACCTGCTGAATCAGGCACTGACGCTACAGCACACTCTGTATATCTGTGGGAAACGGCTGCATATGCTCCCTGGGAATGAAACCAGACCAGATAAAACAACAGAGCTTTAGAGCAGAGCCGAACTCTATGCAGTGAATTGCTTTCCATGTTCACTGTAATGATGATAATTGTCATACTTTTGTTTGTTTTCACAAGAAAAAAAACATAAAATGAGAACATTACATACAATTAAATCCACAAATTTCATTTTCTTTTGTCCCTTTCACTGTAAAAGTGTATAATAATTCAGTTGAAATAATAATAATGAAAGTAATAATAATAATAATTAAAGCTGCAAGCAGCGTTATGAGGGCCCTCGCACCCCATCACGTTGAGCCACGCCCAACACCTAAAACCAGCGCTTCCGATCTGATGTCACATTGATGGAATTCATGCCTAGAACCACCAGCTAACGATTCATCTCATTCAATCATTATTATAGTCGTCCCACTAGGTGGCGCTCTAACCATTACTGACAAATGGGATAACAAACATTTCCGACCTTGAGTCTCATCACGCCTGCAAACTTTGGGAGAGACTGGACATTGTCGTTTTGAGTGACAGCAGATTACTGCTTTTTGGCGAGGGATTGAAACTCCACGTGCCGCCATGGCCACCCCGTTTCCCTGAACGTAAAAAGCTTCGCAATTTAACATCACAAAGGTCTTTAGATTCCACACACAGGAGATCGGGTTAATCTGATGAAATCCCTTGGAGGAGTTCGTCAAACTATGAGGCCTGAAAAGAGGCGAAAAAGTGGCTAAAATTACACCTTAATTTTAAAATGGCTGACTTCCTGTTGGATTTGGGATATTGCTCCAAGAGACTTTTTTGTACATCTTGATCTCCTCCATAAGCTTACCAGGTTTCAGACTTATAAATAAAACACAGAGCAGGGGCTGATGTTTTGAAATTTTGTAGGGGGCGCTGTGGAGCCATTTTGCACTATTCAAGGAAAATGATCACATAACAACAAAGCCCTCATCACATTGGAGGTTTGGGCCAAATTCCAAGACTTTTTAAAATTTCCAAGCCCCTCAAAAGCCACTTCGTCTTTCATAGTGAACCGCGTTGCCACCAGGGTGCGCCGTTCAGTTTAAAGTCACAATTTTTGCACAGAAGCATCATGAAGGACTGATGGTGATACTCACCTCTTTTGAGGTGGCCACGATGAACCTGTGAAAATCAGTACAACAAAATGAAAGACATGACATTTCCTGGTGCCACCGCGTGGCGCTCTACGTATTCCTGACAATGGGTATATCAATCTGTTCAGGGCGGGTCTGACATCATCCCTGTAAAATCTGGTACTGATCAGATTGGATTTCATTGAGTTACACTAATTTGTTTCTTCATGGCGAGACCTCAATGTTCGCCATGCTGCTGGGGTCACACCCTTCAGCGAAAACTCACAGTTTTTACTGGAACCCAAGACCAACTCCTTAAGGCTTTCCTGGAGAAATTTGAGGCTGCAGATGTCACCCATTACAATACTGTACCCCAAAGTGTAAAACATGACATTTCCTGTTCCCACTAGGTGGCGCTGTACCTGATGTCAAATATGGCAGTTGAAATATGTTCAGGGGTGGAGCCTTATCATATGTGTCCACTTTGGTCAAGGTCGGACAATGTATGACAGAATGAGAGGCAATAAGATTTTCATGGCGAGTCATCGAAATTCGCCGTGGCGCCACGGCCTCACCGTATCCCGAAAACTCAAAAGCTCCGCAATTTAACATGGCACAGGTGTGTAGTTGACACTGACCAAATATGAAGCTTGTACGATGAAATTCCAATGAGGAGTTCGCAAAAGTTCGAGGCATGGAAATGGCAAAATTAGAGCCAAAATGTCACCTTCACTTCCAAATGGCGGACTTCCTGTTGGGTTTGCGTCAATGGTCCCACAGACTTTTTTGTTCATCTTGGCATGATACACATGTGTGCCAAAATTCATACATGTAGCTAAAACGATGTGTTCGTAGGGCTGCATTTAACAAGGCATAGGTGGCGCTACAGAGCCATTTCCCAGTGCTCATATGTAAAACCATTAAAATACAAAATTTTTCACCAGACCTGGCATGTGTGCAAAATTCCAAGAGTTTTCGAGCATGTTAAAGCCCTCAAAAAGGCCCTTCTTTTGCCTGAATAATAATAAGAAGAAGAAGAAGAAGAAGAAACGGAGCAGATACAATAGGGCCTTCGCACTCGAAGTGCTCGGGCCCTAATAAACGGAGCAGATACAATAGGGCCTTCGCACTCTCAGTGCTCGGGCCCTAATAATAATTAAAGCTGCAAGCAGCGATATGAGGGCCCTCGCGCCTCAGCACGTCGAGCCAAGCCCAACACCTAAAACCAGTGCTTCCGATCTGATGTCACATTGATGGAATTCATACATTTAACCACCAGCTAAAATTTCATCTCATTCAATCATGATTATAGTCATCCCACTAGGTGGCGCTCTAACCATTACTGACAAATGGTATAACAAACATTTCCGAGCTCGAGTCTCATCACGCTTGCGACTTTTGGGAGAGATTGGACATTGTATTTTTGAGTGACAGCAGATTACTGCTTTTTGGCGAGTGATTGAAACTCCACGTGCCGACACGACCACCCCGTTTCCCTGAACGTAAAAAGCTTCGCAATTTAACATCACAAAGGTCTTTAGATTCCACGCACTGGAGATCGTGTAAATCTGATGAAATCCCTTGGAGGAGTTCGTCAAAGAAAGGTGCCTGAAAAGAGGGGAAATGTCGCCAAAATTACACATTAATTTCAATATGGCTGACTTCCTGTTGGATTTGGGATATTGCTCCAAGAGACTTTTTTGTACATCTTGATATCTTCCATAAGCTTACCAGGTTTCAGACTCATATATAAAACACAGAGCAGGGGCTGATGTTTTGAAATTTTGTAGGGGGCGCTGTGGAGCCATTTTGGGCTATTCAATGAAAATGGTAAAATAACAAGAAAGCGCTCATCACATTGGAGGGGTGCGCCAAATTTCAAGACATTTTAAACTTTCCAAGCCCCTCAAAAGCCACTTCACCTGTCATGGTGAACTGCATTGCCACCAGGGTGCACCGTTCAGTTGAAAGTCACAATTTTCTCACTGAAGCATCATGAGGGACTGATGGTGATATTCACCGCTTTTGAGGTGGCCACAATGAACCTGTGAAAATCAGTACAACAAAATGTAATCCATGACATTTCCTGTTCCCACTAGGTGGCGCTCTGTGTATTCCTGACAATGGGCACATCAATCTGTTCAGGGTGGGTCTGACATCATGCCTGTTAAGTCTGGTTCTGATCAGTCTGGATTTCATTGAGTTATACTAATTTGTTTCTTAATGGCGAGACATCAAAGTTCGCCATGCTGCTGGGGTCATACCCTTTAGTGAAAAGTCACAGTTTTCACTGTAACCCAAGACCAACTCCTTAAGGCTTTCCTGGAGAAATTTGAGGCTGCAGATGTCCCCCATCACAATACTGTACCCCAAAGAGTAAAACATGACATTTCCTGTTCCCACTAGGTGGTGCTGTCCTTGATGTCAAATATGGCAGTTCAAATATGTTCAGGGGTGGTGCGTATCATATGTGTGCTCTTTGGTCCAGATCGGACCATGTATGACAGAATGAGAGGCAATAAGATTTTCATGGCGAGTCATCGAAATTCGCCATGGCGCCACGGCCTCACCATATCCCGAAAACTCAAAAGCTCCGCAATTTAACATGGCCCAGGTGTGTAGTTGAGACTGACCAAATATGAAGCTTATGCAATCAAATCCCAAGGAGGAGTTTGCAAAAGTTCGAGGCATGGAAATGGCAAAATTAGAGCAAAAAATGTCACGTTCACTTCCAAATGGCGGACTTCCTGTTGGGTTTAGGACATGACCATAATAGACTTTTTCGTGCGTCTCCTAACGTTAGATATGTGTGCCAACTTTCATACATGTAAATGGTAAATGGTAAATGGCCTGCATTTGTATAGCGCTTTACTCAGTCCCTAAGGACCCCAAAGCGCTTTACACTACATTCAGTCATTCACCCATTCACGCACACATTCACACACTGGCAATGGCAAGCTACGTTGTAGCCACAGCTGCCCTGGGGCACACTGACAGTGTAGGTCATACCCATCTCAGGGGCTCGCGTTTTTCATTTTTCTAGGTGGCGCTACTGAGCCCATTTTCCCTGGACATGTCTACGGACATTAAAATACGTAAATTTTCACCAGACCTGACGCGTGTGCAAAATTTCATGAGTTTTTGAGCATGTTTAGGCCCTCAAAAGGCCGATTCATTTGCCATAATAATAATAATAATAATAATTAAAGCTGCAAGCAGCGATATGAGGGCCCTTGCACCCCAGCACATCGAGCCAAGCCCAACACCTAAAACCAGCGCTTCCGATCTGATGTCACATTGATAGAATTCATGCATTTAACTACCAGCTAAAATTTCATCTCATTCAACCATTATTATAGTCGTCCCACTAGGTGGCGCTCTAACCATTACTGACAAATGGCATAACAAACATTTCCGAGCTTGAGTCTCATCAGACTTGCAACCTTTGGGAGAGATTGGACATTGTGTTTTTGAGTGACAGCAGATTACTGCTTTTTGGCGAGTGATTGAAACTCGACGTGCCGCCACGACCACCCCGTTTCCCTGAACGTAAAAAGCTTCGCAATTTAACATCACAAAAGTCTTTGGATTCCACGCACTGGAGGTCATGTAAATCTGATGAAATCCCTTGGAGGAGTTCGTCAAAGAAAGGTGCGTGAAAAGAGGGGAAATGTCGCCAAAATTACACATTAATTTCAAAATGGCTGACTTCCTGTTGGATTTGGGATATTGCTCCAAGAGACTTTTTTGTACATCTTGATGTCGCCTATAAGCTTACCAGGTTTCAGACTCATACATAAAACACAGAGCAGGGGCTGATGTTTTGAAATTTTGTAGGGGGCGCTGTGGAGCCAGTTTGCGCTAATTAATGAAAATGATCACATAGCCAGATAGCCCTCATCACATTGGAGGTGTGCGCCAAATTTCAAGACTTCTTAAACTTTCCAAGCCCCTCAAAAGCCACTTCGTCTTTCATGGTGAACCGTGTTGCCACCAGGGTGCGCCGTCCAGTTTAAAGTCACAATTTTCTCAATGAAGCATCATGAGGGACTGATGGTGATATTCACCGCTTTTGAAGTGGCCACGATGAACCTGTGAAAATCAGTACAACAAAATGAAAGACATGACATTTTCTGTTCCCACTAGGTGGCGCTCTGCGTATTCCTGACAATGGGCACATCAATCTGTTCAGGGCGGGTCTGACATCATCCCTGTAAAGTCTGGTTCTGATCAGATTGGATTTCATTGAGTTATACTAATTTGTTTCTTCATGTCGAGACATCAAAGTTCGCCATACTGCTGGGGTCACACCCTTTTGTGAAAACTCACAGTTTTCACTGTAACCCAAGAACAACTCCTTAAGGCTTTCCTGGAGAAATTTGAGGCTGCAGATGTCAACCATCACAATACTGTACACCAAAGTGTAAAACATGACATTTCCTGTTCCCACTAGGTGGCGCTGTCACTGGTGTCAAAATGGGAGTTGAAATATGTTCAGGGGTGGAGCCTTATCATATGTGTGCTCTTTGGTCCACGTCAGACCATGTACGAGGGAATGAGAGACAATAAGATTTTCATGGCGAGTCATCGAAATTCGCCGTGGCGCCACGGCCTCACCGTATCGCGAAAACTCAAAAGCTCCGCAATTTAACATGGCCCAGGTGTGTAGTTCACACTGATCAAATATGAAGCTTATACGACCAAATCCCAAGGAGGAGTTCGAAAAAGTTCGAGGCATGGAAATGGCAAAATTAGAGCCAAAATGTCACCTTCACCTCTGAATTGCGGACTTCCTGTTGGGTTTGCGACAATGGTCCCACTGACTTTTTTGTTCGTCTTGGCATGATACACATGTGTGCCAGATTTCATACATGTAGCTCAAAAGATGTGTTTGTAGGGCTGCATTTAACAAGGCATAGGTGGCGCTACAGAGCCATTTCCCAATGCTCATATGTAAAACCATTAAAATACAAAATTTTTCACCAGACCTGGCATGTGTGCAAAATTTCATGAGTTTTTGAGCATGTTAAAGCCCTCAAAAAGGCAATTCATTTCAATGAAAAATAATAATAATTAAAGCTGCAAGCAGCGATATGAGGGCCCTCGCACCCCTGGCGCGTCGAGCCAAGCCCAACACCTAAAACCAGCGCTTCCGATCTGATGTCACATTGATGGAATTCATGCATTTAACCACCAGCTAAAATTTCATCTCATTCAACCATTATTATAGTCGTCCCACTAGGTGGTGCTCTAACCATTACTGACAAATGGCATAACAAACATTTCCGAGCTCGAGTCTCATCACGCCTGCAACCTTTGGGAGAGATTGGACATTGTGTTTTTGAGCGACAGCAGGTTACTGCTTTTTGGCGAGTGATTGAAACTCCACGTGCCGCCATGACCACCCCGTTTCCCTGAACGTAAAAAGCTTCGCAATTTAACATCACAAAGGTCTTTAGATTCCACACACAGGAGATCGCGTAAATCTAATGAAATCCCTTGGAGGAGTTCGTCAAAGCATGAGGCCTGAAAAGAGGGGAAAATGTCGCCAAATTTACACATTAATTTTAAAATGGCTGACTTCCTGTTGGATTTGGGATATTGCTCCAAGAGACTTTTTTGTACATCTTGATATCTCCAATAAGCTTGCCAGGTTTCAAACTCATACATAAAACACAGAGCAGGGGCTGTTGTTTTGAAATTTTGTAGGGGGCGCTGTGGAGCCATTTTGCGCTGTTCAAGGAAAATGAACATATAAAAAGAAATCCCTCATCACGTTAGAGGTGTGCGCCAAATTTCAAGACTTTTTAAACTTTTCAAGCCCCTCAAAAGCCAATTCATTTTTCATGGTGAACTGCGTTGCCACCAGGGTGCGCCGTTCAGTTTATAGTCACAATTTTCTCACTGAAGCATCAAGAGGGACTGATGGTGATATTCACCGCTTTTGAGGTGGTCACGATGAACCTGTGAAAATCAGTACAACAAAATGAAAGCCATGACATTTCCTGGTGCCACTAGGTGGCGCTCTACGTATTCCTGACAATGGGTATATCAATCTGTTCAGGGCGGGTCTGACATCATCCCTGTAAAATCTGGTACTGATTACATTGGATTTCATTGAGTTACACTAATTTGTTTCTTCATGGCGAGACCTCAATGTTCGCCATGCTGCTGGGGTCACACCCTTCAGCGAAAACTCACAGTTTTCTCTGTAACCCAAGACCAACTCCTTAAGGCTTTCCTGGAGAAATTTGAGGCTGCAGATGTCACCCATTACAATACTGTACCCCAAAGTGTAAAACATGACATTTCCTGTTCCCACTAGGTGGCGCTGTCCCTGATGTCAAATATGGCAGTTGAAATATGTTCAGGGGTGGAGCCTTATCATATGTGTCCACTTTGGTCAAGGTCGGACAATGTATGACAGAACGAGAGGCAATAAGATTTTCATGGCGAGTCATCGAAATTTGCCGTGGCGCCACGGCCTCACCGTATCCCGAAAACTCAAAAGCTCCGCAATTTAACATGGCCCAGGTGTGTAGTTGACACTGACCAAATATGAAGCTTGTACGATGAAATTCCAATGAGGAGTTCGCAAAAGTTCGAGGCATGGAAATGGCAAAATTAGAGCCAAAATGTCACCTTCACTTCCAAATGGCGGACTTCCTGTTGGGTTTGCGTCAATGGTCCCATAGACTTTTTTGTTCATCTTGGCATGATACACATGTGTGCCAAATTTCATACATGTAGCTAAAACGATGTGTTCGTAGGGCTGCATTTAACAAGGCATAGGTGGCGCTACAGAGCCATTTCCCAGTGCTTATATGTAAAACCATTAAAACACAAAATTTTTCACCACACCTGGCATGTGTGCAAAATTCCAAGAGTTTTCGAGCATGTTAAAGCCCTCAAAAAGACCCTTCTTTTGCCTGAATAATAATAATAATAATAATAATAATAATAATAATTAAAGCTGCAAGCAGCGATATGAGGGCCCTCGCACCCCTGGCGCGTCGAGCCAAGCCCAACACCTAAAACCAGCGCTTCCGATCTGATGTCACATTGATGGAATTCATGCATTTAACCACCAGCTAAAATTTCATCTCATTCAACCATTATTATAGTCGTCCCACTAGGTGGCGCTCTAACCATTACTGACAAATGGCATAACAAACATTTCCGAGCTCGAGTCTCATCACGCCTGCGACCTTTGGGAGAGATTGGACATTGTGTTTTTGAGCGACAGCAGGTTACTGCTTTTTGGCGAGTGATTGAAACTCCACGTGCCGCCATGACCACCCCGTTTCCCTGAACGTAAAAAGCTTCGCAATTTAACATCACAAAGGTCTTGAGATTCCACACACAGGAGATCGCGTAAATCTAATGAAATCCCTTGGAGGAGTTCGTCAAAGTATGAGGCCTGAAAAGAGGGGAAAATGTCGCCAAATTTACACATTAATTTTAAAATGGCTGAATTCCTGTTGGATTTGGGATATTGCTCCAAGAGACTTTTTTGTACATCTTGATATCTCCAATAAGCTTGCCAGGTTTCAAACTCATACATAAAACACAGAGCAGGGGCTGTTGTTTTGAAATTTTGTAGGGGGCGCTGTGGAGCCATTTTGCGCTCTTCAAGGACAATGAACATATAAAAAGAAATCCCTCATCACATTAGAGGTGTGCGCCAAATTTCAAGACTTTTTAAACTTTTCAAGCCCCTCAAAAGCCACTTCATCTTTCATGGTGAACTGCGCTGCCACCAGGGTGCGCCGTTCAGTTTATAGTCACAATTTTCTCACTGAAGCATCAAGAGGGACTGATGGTGATATTCACCGCTTTTGAGGTGGCCACGATGAACCTGTGAAAATCAGTACAACAAAATGAAAGACATGACATTTCCTGGTGCCACTAGGTGGCGCTCTACGTATTCCTGACAATGGGCATATCAATCTGTTCAGGGCGGGTCTGACATCATCCCTGTAAAATCTGGTACTGATCAGATTGGATTTCATTGAGTTACACTAATTTGTTTCTTCATGGCGAGACCTCAATGTTCGCCATGCTGCTGGGGTCACACCCTTCAGCGAAAACTCACAGTTTTCTCTGTAACCCAAGACCAACTCCTTAAGGCTTTCCTGGAGAAATTTCAGGCTGCAGATGTCACCCATTACAATACTGTACCCCAAAGTGTAAAACATGACATTTCCTGTTCCCACTAGGTGGCGCTGTCCCTGGTGTCAAATATGACAGTTGAAATATGTTCAGGGGTGGAGCCTTATCATATGTGTCCACTTTGGTCAAGGTCGGACAATGTATGACAGAACGAGAGGCAATAAGATTTTCATGGCGAGTCATCGAAATTCGCCGTGGCGCCACGGCCTCACAGTAACCCGAAAACTCAAAAGCTCCGCAATTTAACATGGCCCAGGTGTGTAGTTGACACTGACCAAATATGAAGCTTGTACGATGAAATTCCAATGAGGAGTTCGCAAAAGTTCGAGGCATGGAAATGGCAAAATTAGAGCCAAAATGTCACCTTCACTTCCAAATGGCGGACTTCCTGTTGGGTTTAGGACATGGCCATAATAGACTTTTATGTGCGTCTCCGAACGTTAGATATGTGTTCCGAGTTTTATACATGTAGGTCATACCCATCTCGGGGGCTCGCGTTTCTCATTTTTCTAGGTGGCGCTACTGAGCCAATTTTCCCTGGACATGTCTACGGACATTAAAATACGTAAATTTTCACCAGACCTGACGCGTGTTCAAAATTTCATGAGTTTTCGAGCATGTTTAGGCCCTCAAAAGGCCGATTCATTTGCCGAAATAATAATAATAATAATAATAATAATAATAATAATAATAATAATAATAATAAGAAGAAGAAACAGAGCAGATACAATAGGGCCTTCGCACTTTTGTGCTCGGGCCCTAATAATAAGAAGAAGTAGAAGAAACAGAGCAGATACAATAGGGCCTTCGCACTCTCAGTGCTCGGGCCTAATAATAATAATATAAGAAGAAGAAGAAGAAGAAGAAGAAACAGAGCAGATACAATAGGGCCTTCGCACTTTTGTGCTCGGGCCCTAATAATAAGAAACGGAGCAGATACAATAGGGCCTTCGCACTCTCGGTGCTCGGGCCCTAATTAAAGCTGCAAGCAGCGATATGAGGGCCCTCGCACCCCGGCGCGTCGAGCCAAGCCCAACACCTAAAACCAGCGGTTCCGATCTGATGTCACATTGATGGAATTCATGCTTTTAACCACCAGCTAACATTAAGGCTTTCCTGGAGAAATTTGAGGCTGCAGATGTCACCCATCACTATTGTTATGATTTAATGTTGTCAGTGTTTTGTTTTATGTTATGTTTAAGGATTTGTTCTCGTTTCCTGTTTTATTGTGAAGGTCTGCGTCTCATGTGAGTGTGTTCAGTTTTACCTCTGTCTCGTCTTGTTGATTATTCCCAGCTGTGTTCCCCACCTGTGTGTAATCTCCCTGTGTTTCCCCTGTGTGTATTTAAGTCGCGTCCTCTGTCTTTGTAGTTTGGCTGGTCCGTCTGTGTATCCACCATGTCTCATCCGTGTGTTTCCCTGCTGCCCAACCGTCATCTGTTTTCTGCTCGCTGTTATTCGTGTTCAGGTTTGTGTTTCTGTTCAGGGTCAGTAGTTTAGTTTTCCCAGTATAGTTTAGTTCTCCGTTCACCATTTTGTCCATCTCTTTTGTTGTGTTTGCCTTAGTGGCACCAGCCATTTTTTAGCCAACCTGGTTGTCCATTTTAAGATAAAGCCTCTTCTCACCCACAACCTGGTATTCATCTTCTTTTATGTTGCGACCTTGAGCCGGGTCGTAACACTATACTGTACTCCAAAGAGTAAAACATGACATTTCCTGTTCCCACTAGGTGGCGCTGTCCCTGGTGTCAAATATGGCAGTTGAAATATGTTCAGGGGTGGAGCCTTATCATATGTGTGCTCTTTGGTCCAGGTCGGACCATGTATGACAGAATGAGAGGCAATAAGATTTTCATGGCGAGTCATCGAAATTCGTCGTGGCGCCGCCACTTCACCGTATCGCGAAAACTCAAAAGCTCCGCAATTTAACATGGCCCAGGTGTGTAGTTGGCACTGTCCAAATATGAAGTTTGTATGACCAAATCCCAAGGAGGAGTTCGCGAAAGTACAAGGCATGGAAATGGTAAAATCAGAGCCAAAATATCACCTTCAATCCAAAATGGCGGACTTCCTGTTGGGTTTGCGTCAATGGGCCCAGTGACTTTTTTGTTCGTCTTGGCATGATACATACGTGTCCCAGATTTCATACATGTAGCTCAAACCATGTGGTCGTAGGGCTGCATTTTATAAGGCATAGGTGGCGCTCTAGAGCAATTTTCCAATGCTCACATGTAAAACCATTAAAATACGAAATTTTTCACCAGACCTGGCATGTGTGCAAAATTTCATGAGTTTTTGAGCATGTTAAAGCCTCAAAAGGCAATTCATTTCAATGAAAAATAATGATAATAATATAATAATAATAATAATAATAATAATAATTAAGCTGCAAGCAGCGTTATGAGGGCCTCGCACCCGGCGTGTCGAGCCACGCCCAACACCTACAACCAGCACGTCCGATCTGATGTCACATTGATGGAATTCATGCATTTAACCACCAGCTAACATTTCATCTCATTCAATCGTGATTATACTGGTCCCACTAGGTGGCGCTCTAACCATTAATGACAAATGGCATAACAAACATTTCCGAGCTCAAGTCTTATCATGCCTGTGAAGTTTCGGGAGAGATTGGACATTGTGTTTTTGAGTGACAGCAGATTACTGCTTTTTGGCGAGTGATTGAAACTCCACGTGCCGCCATGACCACCCCGTTTCCCTGAACGTAAAAAGCTTCGCAATTTAACATCACAAAGGTCTTTGGATTCCACACACAGGAGATCGCATCAATCTGATGAAATCCCTTGGAGGAGTTCGTCAAAGAACGATGCTTGAAAAGAGGGGAAAATGTTGCCAAAATTACACATAAATTTTAAAATGGCTGACTTCCTGTTGGATTTGGGATATTGCTCCAAGAGACTTTTTTGTACATCTTGATATCTTCCATAAGCTTACCAGGTTTCAGTCTCATAGATGAAACACAGAGCAGGGGCTGATGTTTTGAAATTTTGTAGGGGGCGCCATGGAGCCAATTCGCGCTATTCACGGACAGTGATCACATAACAAGAAAGCCCTCATCACATTGGAGGTGTGCACCAAATTTCAAGACTTTTTAAACTTTCCAAGCCCCTCAAAATCCGCTTCATCTTTCATGTTGAACTGCGTTGCCACCAGGGTGCGCCGTTCAGTTTAAAGTCACAATTTTCTCACTGAAGCATCACGAGGGACTGATCGTGATATTCACCACTTTTGAGGTGGCCACGACGTACCTGTGAAAATCAGTACAACAAAATGTAAGACATGACATTTCCTGTTGCCACTAGGTGGCGCTCTACGTATTCCTGACAATGGGCACATCAATCTGTTCAGGGCGGGTCTGACATCATCCCTGTAAAGTCTGGTACTGATCAGACTGGATTTCATTGAGTTATACTAATTTGTTTCTTCATGGCGAGACATCAAAGTTCGTCATGCTGCAGGGCTCACACCCTCTTGCAAAAAACTCACAGTTTTCACTGTAACCCAAGACCAACTCCTTAAGGCTTTCCTGGAGAAATTTGAGGCTGCAGATGTCATCGATCACAATACTGTACCCCAAAGTGTAAAACATGACATTTCCTGCTCCCACAAGGTGGCGCTGTCCCTGATGTCAAATATGGCAGTTGAAATATGTTCAGAGGTGGAGTCTTATCATATGTGTGCTCTTTGGTCCAGGTCGGACCATGTATGACAGAATGAGAGGCAATAAGATTTTCATGGCGAGTCATCGAAATTCGCCGTGGCGCCACGGGCTCACCGTATCCCGAAAACTCAAAAGCTCCGCAATTTAACATGGCCCAGGTGTGTAGTTGACACTGACCAAATATGAAGCTTATATAATCAAACCCCAAGGAGGAGTTCGCAAAAGTTCGAGGCATGGAAATGGCAAAATTAGAGCCAAAATGTCACCTTCACTTGCAAATGGCAGACTTCCTGTTGGGTTTGTGTCAGTGGGCCCACAGACTTTTTTGTTCGTCTTGGCATGATACACATGTGTGCCAAATTTCATACATGTAGCTCCAACGATGTGTTCGTAGGGATGCATTTAACAGCGCATAGGTGGCGCTACAGAGCCATTTCCAAGTGCTCATGTGTAAAACCATTAAAATACGAAATTTTTCACCAGACCTGATGCGTGTGCAAAATTTCATGAGTTTTTGAGCATGTTAAAGCTCTCAAAAAGGCAATTCATTTCAATGAAAAATAATAATAATAATAATTAAAGCTGCAAGCAGCGTTATGAGGGCCCTCGCACCCCGGCACGTCGGGCCACGCCCAACACCTACAACCAGCACGTCCGATCTGATGTCACATTGATGGAATTCATGCCTAGAACCACCAGCTAACGATTCATCTCATTCAATCATTATTATAGTCGTCCCACTAGGTGGCGCTCTAACCATTACTGACAAATGGGATAACAAACATTTCCGACCTTGAGTCTCATCACGCCTGAAAACTTTGGGAGAGATTGGACATTGTGTTTTTGAGTGACAGCTGATTACTGCTTTTTGGCGAGGGATTGAAACTCCACGTGCCGCCATGGCCACCC